>NC_040879.1:48775697-48834578 GCF_003676215.2 Rhopalosiphum maidis
TATTGACAATATATAGTCAATAAGTCAATATGTTTACTTTCTTTGTTGTAAATAAACGATGACGTTTATGACGTTTTATTTTTGTTACATACCTATGTGTAAATTCAAACAATAAAAAATTTTTTTTGGTTTTTATATATTTGTATAAATATATGTATCGTCATAATGAAGAGGAGCTGTAGGGGTCGCTATCTATATTTATTTGTTTACTTATACGTATGTGCTATGTGTGCTAGGATAGTGTGTGTGTGTGTGTGTGTGTGTGTTGTGTGGTGTGTGTGTGTGTTGTTGTGTGTGGTGTGTGTGTGTTTGTGTGTGGTGGTATTTTTCGCGGGTACCTATACGTATAATATTGGTTAAGTTATTAAATAACAATCTCATCACTTGATGAATAATATAAAGAATACAAAGAAAATAACAGGAATCCATATACCTATATGGTGATATATTATAATAATTATGGTATATATCTATAATAGTTTTCAATCAAAACGACAATGTTTAATCGCCATTATTTGCGGAAAAATAACAAAGAAATTCTGCAGTTCTATTGGATATAATAATTGTATCAACAAAGTATCTGGTATACTGTCTATATATACCAATTCAAGAAGATAAAAATAACACATTTACGTGAAGGACGAGTATGCCTTTACAATTGTATGGGTAACAAATCAAGTATGACAAAAAAAAAATACATTTTAGTACAAAAACCAGAGAATTCTCTCAACAGGACTGTCTATATAAAATAGTAGGTAAATATACGCATCTTAATATATAATGTATATTATTCTCTCTATATGAACTATGTATGTGCGTGTGTGTGGACGTGTGGTGTGTATATATAAACGTTCATAGATTGTTTCTTTAGGGTTTAGACATTTAATTGGCTTGTTATTTACCTATATTCTGTCATGCCACGGTGAAGTGCCTAATATAGAATACGATTATGTTGCGGTCACATCTTGCCGATACCATGGTTAATTAAACACGGATAACCACATTTTGTGCTATACTGCAGAGTTTCGCGCATGTTTATATAAAAATGATCACAGACATTTAATGAGTATATTATTTGCTTTCGAACCAAAATTAATAAATAAGACTTCTTTTAAGTTAATAACTGAAGCACATAGATAGATTACAATCAAATATGAATACTGATATAGACATCAATATTATGACTAAAATACCATTATAATACGATTGCCAAAATGTATATTTATAGCATGATAGGTACGACCTACATTATGATATAGCTATAAGATGTTTATTCATTTAGTTTTATCTAAACGGAAAAAATTCCCATATTAAGTTCAATCGTAATTTATGTATGGTACCATATCTAACGAGCTATACGTTTTAATACGTCTAAGTATAAAACACGACTCTCACATGTAATAAAAATATAAAGGTATACCTTAAATAAATTAATAAAATCGTATCTATAATAATAATTTATCTGATCGAATTTCCTGTTTAGTAATCATAATTTGATCCAACATAAGATAAAATAATTTTATCATAATTTTTTTTAGAATTCTCATTGACTCAGACAACGCGTTACATACATCTTTCAACTTACTTATATAGTATTATATCTAGTAGGTACGAATATATTTGTGTGTGAGCAGCATTGTCTCGAATACTATTTGCAGTTAGTTGTTGTATACAGTCACATGCGTAGTTATTATTACCATAAGTATCGTTATCATTACTTAGTGATTAAGTAATATGTTTATAATTTTAGTGTGGATATTTTCTCGATGGTACAAAATGGTATTATGTTTAAAAAAATAAGACGTGAAAATAGATCTGCGTGCGACTCTACGCATAATAATAACTCTCCATCCTAAATTATTCACCGTAATTTGAGCTTAGGATCCTTTACGTTTAATTGTCCATATTTTAAATTATATACTGTTCTAATTATTGTCAACTATATTATGCCTATCTTATACAAACACGAATGCATTAAATATAGTAAGAAACATATTAGTACCTATCATACTTAAATACACTATACCATACACCCAATATACTTATTACATATATTATACATAATATTATAGCTATAACTATAAATACATACATATAAGTGTATATAACCAGTATGGCTGTATAAAATACGGCAAACCTATATAAATGAATAAGCAACTTCTCTGGTAGAAATATGTACCATTGTTCCAGCAATACAGTAAAAAATAGGCGGAGCGTAGACGACATACTGAATATTGTTTTTTTGTAGGTTTAGCCGTTTAAGAGATCGTTTTTTAATTGTAATTTTCAAAATACCCAAAAACCAAATATGAAATGGATCTAGATTGCACTTGTGGTAATTTAAAAATTAGAAGTAATTTATAAATAATTAGGTGTAATTCGTTGGTATAGGCTTGAACCCAGATATAAAGTAACTAAAATAAGACATTATAGTAATCGTATTAATAATGTTACATTTAATTGATATATTTTGTAAAATATTTTTGCAATAAAAATAATTTAATAGATTATTCTAAAAACTGCAAAAAAATCGAAATTTAAAATGTACATAAAATTAAATATGCATGCTATCTTATGCAGTTCCTATACATATATGATATAATCGTAGGTATATGTAAATATGTAATATATATTCTATATCGATAAGACTATATGGATATAAAATATAAATATATGTGGAAGTCTATATAGCATAACAAAATACTAGGCATATAATTATATTTAAAACTATAAAATAATTTCAACCTTTTTTTCTTAAATTACAGTAGTTTCACAATGTTACATTATTTTTAATTGCATTTTTATATTAATTCTTTTATTTTTATATTATTTTTTTAATTACTTATTATTTTTATAATTTACTAATATTTAAATAACCGTGGACATGTGTGTTTATACTTTTTACCATGTATATTTTATAATGATGAATAAAGCAATTTACTTCAGTATATTAAAAATATAACAGATGTTTGACATTAACGTATCAATTAGAACAGCTAACATTAACTGTTGGAGAAAATAAATCATACATATATTAAACAATATACATTTTTATACTTGACAATATAACAAACTATACATAAGCACCTAATGAAGTATACGGTGATTTTGTTTAAATTATCTGAAAAATCAATTTATTTCACCTTCTGTAAGGAAAAATATTTAGATACAGATTAACGTCTAGTTATAAAACTTATGTTTATTTTAAATTAAACAATTATAAACTATAAATTAAATACTTCAAAGTATATAAGGCATAGTAGTAAGTATATAGTATGCATCATCTGTATCTTTTATACGTGCATAATATGGGCAAATGGAAAATTTTTAAGTGGATGTATTTAAAAAAAATGCTTACTCAATACTTATTTTTATTCAGGGTGGATTTGGATTTAGATGTAGATATAAATTTCTGTAATTTATGGTAAATTAAAATGTAGAATTCTTAATCACGAATCAAATGTGATATACCTATACCCATATTTTACCGTTTGGTTTTCATCGAGTTTTTCACAATATCGTATTTGATTAATAAATATTTATAATGTTGTATATATACTAGGTATTTCAAACAACAATTCAGTATATTCTTTACCTACTAATATTTTATCTCAGGTTGACACAAAATTGAAAAGTGTAGACATGTTCAATAATAACAATGTGGCAAAATGTTATATGTATGTATATAAATCCTTATAAGTAATATTAAACAACCTTGTGTATTGAATTAATTAAATTAATTTTATGTTGTCAATCATTTATCGGTTTTACCTATATACATTATAAGAAGTGTACATATATACCCATATACCTATACATTGTTCATGTATACATTTATGATATATACTTCACGTGCTGCTTATAAAGTGACTCGTGATTTCTATTTTTCCACACTTTTACATCATTTGTTTTCATTACTCATACATATAACTAATGTGAATGGACACTTAAGTCTAATAATAATAATTCATATAATATTATAGTATATATTAAGTATATATTATTAATGTTAATCAATCAATGATTGGTTATTTAATTAATATATATAGTACTAACAACGAATGTTGTCTATATATGCATCTGCAAACGCGTATTTATTATACACATATGTAATCCTTGGGCTTATAATCACACAAATACTTCCAAAGATTTTTAGTTGCAGCTAATTCTAATATATAGATATTTAAAAATATTTGATATATATATATATATATATACATTTTATTTAAATATTTTTATAATTTTATATACACAAAACATTACATCACTTTATAGTTTGATCCATTTAATCGTTTTTTTTTTTTTTTTACTAGAACATTTTTCATATAGGTTTAAGAGCTACTGCCTAGCTATAACGCATTATTAAATTATTTAAAATGAAATAAATATACGCGTATTATATTACCTACTTATACTAAAATCTGAACAATTTACTAATAGAATACCTAACTATATCTTTCATGTTGGTTACGTTGATTAGATGATTCTCATTTTATAAATAGGTTCAATAGCTTAATGTAAATAAAAGTCCTTAGTTGATAGATTATACACTTAATTGGTGATTTATAATAACAAACATTTACATTTTCATTTTAAATCAACGGCATTTTTATTCTTAATTATAAAATATTTAAATCTTTAAAATACCTTATCAAAAAATCCAATCAAATTTTACTTAATTTCCTTACCAATTTAAAAAAAATAAAATTTATTAATATTCACTTATGTTATTATAGTATGAAAATATTTATAGTTTATTGATTTGTGATCTATTCATATACACGACTGTATTATGTAAGCATTTTGATTAAACTATAAATAATTGCAAAAATTTTAATTTTTTAATGATTTTAACAATGACTTGATTTTCCATTAAATATATTATTTTATATTTAAAAAAAAAAAAAACATTTATCATTCTAGTTTAAATAAAATAATTTATAATAAGTATTGTTAATGATTACGATATATTAAGATTTAACAAAAACTTGGTCAATAAAAATGATAAATTAGTATTTAAACTTAAGCTAACCGATATTTTTAGTAGGTACTCACATTTTCGAAATTAAGATATTAAATATAATATATGTTATATAATATACCTTGTATGTGTAGTATTTTTTGCGGTGTCAATGGTGTCATTTTATGGTGCCCATTTATGAGAATTTTTTGTAACATCGAGACAAATTATAGTACCTAAAGGTACTTTTTTGTTATTATAGGAGCATTCGAATGTCTTGAACATTATTCCACTAATTAAATTCCGCAAATAACTAATGAAACAACTTTTTTTAACAGAATTTATTTTTTTGTCGCAGTAAATTATTTTATACCATTATCATATAATGTATGTACATTATTGTAGGTATACTTACATTATTTTTGGTTAGTAATAATGTGTGTAATTATATTTAAAAATAAAGGAAGTTGACAAAAATAACCATAATCAAACATTTATAAGCGGGTTTTTTTTTATTTTTCTCTAGCTCTTATAATTTTCTTAATTATATCGTTAATAATGTATTTTTAAACAAAAGCCTGTTTGAAAAACTATGCACCTTATATAACAACTGCTATAATTTAAGACAACTGTTGAATAACGACCAATTTAATGGTAATAAATCTATAGCCCAAATATTTTATATTGATACTATATATTATTATACAATAGATACGTGGATTTGTATAATTACTTATATTTATATATTAGTTATTATAAAATAATGTGTTTCTATTGTGGTATTATTTATATTACCTCATTTAAATAACTTCAAATTTATTAAGTAATAAGCACCTAAAATATATTAACTTAAAACAAAATTAAAGTTTAGATAAAAAATTATTGTAAGTAATTTGTTAAATGATGAACCAGATAAATGTTGCGTGTTTATACTATAAATAAATATAAATACACTTTAAGTTTTTATCGTAAGTATAATATATTCTTTTTTTTTAATATATGATACCTACAACTGACATACTGCATAATATTATCATAGTTACTATCGAGTCAATTAGGTGTAAATCGTGGCACCTATTTATAATTATTTAAACGTGCAATTATTATGCATTACCAAATTAAAATTATTATAGCTATTTGATATTTCTATATAACATGACATATTATGTACACTCATAATAACAGAAGCTGATAACTAGAGAAATAGCCATAGGTACCTATCTATAACTGTATACAAATGAAAAATTAAGAAAATTATTTTAACTTTGCTGTTTTCCATCCATTTACGATATTCAAAAAGTTTTAATTTTTAAGAAAAATCATTCAACTACCATTTAATATAAACGTATGTGTATTTTCGGTTATTAATTGTTATTTTTTGTTTTAAAGATGGTATATATAATTGTTAGCTAAACAAGTTAAAATACATTTGTACATTAATTTATATAAGATATAGTTATAATAAAATAAATATGCCGACTACCTATGTCAAATTATGATGGCTATGATGGTATTTTATCTAGTATTATCTATACGCGTTTAAGTTTAGATTACGTTATTCATAAATGTGAATGGTTATATTATAAATAGCAGGTACCTAATATATAACATTAAAACAAAAATTGGATTCCCCTTCAAATATAAATTATACTTTAATAATACTATATATATTATTATATTCTTTAGGTAATAATATATATTTGATATGTTTTATTAGTAACATATAAATATTTAAATAATACGATTTATTTATTTATTTTTAGGTAACGAAATTGCGGTTATCAAGGATGGCCAATATCAATATCGCGGTTACGCATCGTATATATAATATTATAAATGACAAAACCGAGTAGTACCAACGCCTATACATATCCAATTTTAAATGAAAATAATCTAATATTATACCTGCAACAACTTTCTTGCCGTCCAATTACCAGATACTGTCGATATTTCGAACCAGTTAGATTTACAATTACAATATCAATACCTATACTATATAGTCGTGACATTTAACCGCGTTTAAACTCGTATGGCCCGTCATACGTTTATCTGGTAAAATTGATTATCGTGTACATATATCGGTATATATAAATAAACCAACAAATATATACCTATATATTATTGCCATCGAATAACAAATGTCAAGTATACCCGTAGGCTGCGCCTATATATGCATTATATTATAGAGCAGTCATTACGGCGACTGCGCCGTAATAAATATAAATATATAAATACAAATTATCTGTAATTAAGTACCTGGTCCGGGCGCGTGAAGTCGGCAAACCTCTACTGCAGCTTGGTGATAAAGCTCTCGTCGCGCGAAGACGGAAATGCGAAAAATCTTCGGTGCAGACAACTTTTGTGTGGCGTAGCTGACGGTTGCCGGGCGGGCCAGGTATGACGACGGCGTAGGTGTAATGTCGATATTACATCACCCGCGTGCTTCTTATTATCTTAAATCGAAATCGGATTTTACCGGGCACTACGTGTGCGCGTGCGCGTGCGGGCGCCGCCGAGTTTAATAATAATAATAATAATAATAATAATGATAAATATTTGTATTCCGTAGGTGCGCGCGCGACCTCTCGAATCTGACTGGAGCGCGGCTGCACTGCCGAGACCTGATGACCGGACGGACGGGCGTACGGCGTACGGATGCGGCGGCGGCGGAGTTATTCGCCGTCGGTGAGCGGCGGTCGTGGTCGGTCGGCGGCGGCGGCGGATCGTTGGCTGCCGACCGGCTCGAGGTGGGGGTAAAACGGAAAAATGGCGTCGGCCGCCCGAGCGCCGCCCACCTGGGCGCGGTGGCGGCGGCTGCGTCGGGGTCCGCGCCGAGAAGGGGCGACCGTCGCTAGCGCGCGCGCACACCAATGGACGACCGGCGGCGGCGGCGGCGGTTGATACTGCGGCGGCGGTTACGGCGGCGGCGGTGGCGGCGGCTGCTTCGTGTGTGGTCTTTTCGCCGCCGCCGCGTTCTATTATACGTCCGTCGTCCGTCCGTCGTTGCTGGCGTGTACGCTCCACTCTCTCCGTCGCACACAACACTTGTACATAATAAATTGCATAATATAAGAATGAAAAAAAAAAAATAACATCCGTCTCCCTCTCACTCGTCGCCGTGTCGCGTCTCGCTCGCTCTCGCGCGGCACAAGCATCATCATTATTATAGATATACGCACGCACACACACACACACAGTATAGGTACAGTGAACACTATTCGGTCCTCTTGTCGTTTCGCCGCCGTCGCGGTTGCTATCTATTATATTATTGTATATCATACATACGCGCGTCATATACACGTAAAGGTATTAGGTATATACGTGTAATGATATCACATATTATATTCTCTCCCCCCCCCGTGCCGTATGCGATACAACATAATACCCATACCTGTAATATATATTATTTGGAATCGCTTTTCGGATTTCTGTTCGTAGTGTGTGTGTATATATATACACACAGATAGATATGTGTACACGTATATGCGATAATATTATAATATAATATATTTCAGGCGGCGGCGGCGGCGGCAATACTACACGGCCGTGTGCCGCTGGTGTGCGCGATCACACAATAATGTAGGCAGGTATAACAGGCATAGGGTATGCACTTATACAAACGACCGCGGCGGACCGACTTGCACATTAACCGCATTTATGCTCTGGTCCGCGACTGTGTAGTCGCGCCGCACGCACACACAATGTGTACCCATTAAAAAAAAAAAAAAAAAAAAACGCGCGCACGTTGCAACGCCGCCGTCGCCGCGATGTTCGTTATTATTTCTATTATCGTATTCACGCGCGTTTTTACATAGGTACATATTATATTGTTGTTATAGGTATACATGCGTGATATTATATCACGTACCCATATACGTGTAACATGTCGTAGGCGTAATATAATATAGTCAAGTCAGGCATTTTATAACTAAATGCCTAGGCATATATATATATATAGTCAAAGAATTCAATTTTTATGAAATTTCATATTCATTATGTTTTTAAACAATAGTAGGTACCAATGGACACAAATTTAAACATATTTCATATACCCAGCTACGTGTTTTACATATTAATGTATAATAGGTAGGTATACTTAATTTTTTTATGTATAAAATAATAATAAATAATTAATAGAAAATATAGTTCAATTCTTAAAATAACACAAAATGTTTTATTTTTATTATTCGCCTGACTTGAAATATGCATTTAATTAAGTGTCTTAGTATTCTGCTCCACGTTCCCTTAAATAAGATATGTATAAGTAAATATTATATAATATATATGATCTATAAGTATAAGTACACTAATTAACTTTCTTTTTAATGACACTATGATTAAAAAATATAATTTCTTTTTAATGTTTGATAGGTTATTAGCTACCTGTAGGTAATGTATGAAGGTAGGTATATTAAGGTAATATAATATAATAGCATTAATTAAACATTTATAAATCGAAACGTATAAGATGACTAAATATAAATTCTTATAAGCCGCCACACACCAGTCACCTAAAAAACCTAAATAATTGAACTGCAGAATAGGTGGGTATTACGGTGTGCCTAAATAATATGACGCGTGTAAAAGATGAAAATCGCAGCTGCCACTACATTATTGTGGCTAGTACCAACATATAATGTATATGTATAATCGTTAACTTAGTGGCTGCAACGCCTGTAGCCGAATAATAATGCAGCGCACTGCGTAATAGTGTTAATAGATACATGCACTTAAATATACCTGCTATAAAGGTATAAATTATGGTGAATATAAATTAATACGAAAGTATGATAATTGCGACGTCAATCATCTGTGTATATAAGTTATATAGGTAATAATAAATATATACTTATATAACTATACAAATATAATATATTTATAGAAGTTTAGTATACCTATTACGCTTATATAGGTGTATATATATTATGATTGCATCGTACTATATATATATATATATAAACGTATTAATATATAACATTTATATAGCACCTATATATAAGTATAATATATACATATATCTATTACATATAGCAACACCTACCAATAATATATGTGTATTATCTACTATATATCTGACAGCCATAAAAAATTGTACATTTTCGATTCTGTATAGTGAGCGCGGGCCATCACTCTTATTATAATATTTATTTAATATTATATATCTACCTTGGAATTATAATATATTTGTGTGTATGCTTGTAGTATATTTCTATACTAGTTAATAATATTTAAAAAACGTGCCGATCCTGACGTGTGTTTATTTTGAGATTTATTTTCTATATATACCTACATAATATTTAATTTCGTTATAATGAATATATATTATAAGGTAGGTACCTAATACATAACTACTATCCAAATTAGGAGCGTCATAAGTGGGGAGGAGCATTATAAATTAATTTTTTTATGTTTTTTATGCATGATGAGGTAGTATCACTAAAACGAATAATTTGAATCTGTAATGTTTTGATTAATTGATAATTTTGTTTTTACCTTTTTTTTAGTCCTAACCCATACGTTGAGATATAACTTATACACATTATTGCGGATGGGACATAAATCTGATAAATATAAAAACCTTTTTTCTCGGTGTAGTACTATGTACGTCAATGTATACCTACTAAATACTAAATATCAGATTACAAAATAAACATTTATATATAACATGAATATTAACAAATCAAATCAAATTTCATTTTTATTTTTTTTTAATAAATTTCTTATTATTATAGTTTTATTTTTTCGTAAGTTTATTTATTTATTTATTTAGCAGATTTCAAAAATTCCATTTTGTAGATAAAACTAATTTTCTTCCCTTAAGACTTCGGTAAAGATTTTTTTGAAAATATTTAACATGTTATACATATTATATACTATAAAACGTTAATTTCCAATCGGTATAAATTATTGATCTGCTTGCTGGACACTGCTTTTTTAAACTATAGGTATCTTACTGGTTCTATATTTTTGAGACCATTTAGAAAAGTTAGAATTGCGTATCATAATAGATTCTCATCATTCACAAATATTTTTTTTCCATTTTATAACTTTATTTAAATATATTTTAACAATTGGTAGGTACATATTTATTTGTTTAAAAATCGTAGTCACAGTGATAATTTTAAATTTAAACCTGTACGAATAAAATGTAATATTTACTTAATGTAAAACGTACCTGTTCATTATTATATTTCAAAATTTTTATGTTTATAAAGCGAGAGCGTTATTTTTCATAATTTTTTTTTTGTTCATTTTTTGAAATGTTTCATTAAGAGTTAAAACTACGACTTTTCTATTTGATTATATGTTTTGATTAACATTTTTTTTTTTAATTTTTTGAATACCTAAATTCACAGATGAGTTGTATTGCGTATACATAATAGTTGTGCATAAAAGGACTTGGATGCCGATTGCTGAGATTACAATCAACATTTTAATTAGATAGCATACCTGCTGTGCTGACTGAGTTTTTAATCGGCCTTTTCATCATCTGTTATATTTACAGGTCGAGTCACCCTCCGAGCTTATATACATTTGATCTGTTCAACAATATATAATATTGTATTATTTTCAATTATTAATTAATTAAATATTTTAATAGCATATTATATAGGTAGGTACATGATATGATGAAAGCTTATATTATAGTTAATTATCGGGTCTGTGAATTGTGTTAAATTTTTATCAATGTAATAATTATACCTATATAATTTTATATAGATAAGTACCTATAGGTATATTACTGTGATATATATTATATAAATACAGTTTGTCTGTGCTATAAGCCTTATATAGTTCTTATTCAAGTTAAATTTACATTAAAGTACCTATCCTTTACACTTCTTTAGACATTTCCTTTCCCAAATAAATGTGCCAAGTATAAAAATAAGAATTTGTACCTATATATACCTATAATATATTACTTGATGTTGTATTAAGTACTTGATAAATTATTGTTGCAACAACCATTCATCTCCACATAGACACAACATATAAAAGAATGTTTTATAAAATTCGTCTATCGTAGTACAAAAGAACGGTCTATTTAATAGGTAGGTATATAGGTACTGACTGACGACTGTAACTACTGATTATATTTTTATAGTTTTTCATCGTATATAAGAAGTGATTTTTTTTTATATATAGTCACCACTACCATGTATATTTAGACAATTTAGCGTCAAGCGCTTATTTAAACGCTTAGGTTTTTTTGCACCGACCCTTTATAAGCGCATTGCCTATTTATTGTTCTGTATACACCCCACACAATTCACACCCTCCCCAATTATACCGTTACAATTGCCGGCGATAATAATATAATACATACCATTGCACATTTAATAAACGCGGTGTGTATAAATTACACGTAGTGTTTACCTAAATGAATAATAATGTATGATAATTTTAATAGAATAATACACATAAAAATAAATTACACGTTTAATTTAAAAATTGTATTGTATACCTACCAAGTAGTCAAAAACTCAACAACATAAAGCTATTTTTTGTATATTGTCTCACAAATCTATTATTTTCATTTATATCGACATTCGTGTTTCTAAACTAATAATTACTATATACAATCAAGTAATCCGGAATGCTCAAATATAACAAACGACACTCAGGAATATAAAAGATAGGTACTTTTAATTTTATTTTCAGTATTTATACGTAAATTAAATTGAAAATAAATCTACTAATTATATTTATGAGATAGGTATAAACCTACTATACAATCATTGGATGAAAAATATGTACCTAACAATAAGACTATTTTAACTTATGATGTTGCGAGTGTGTGGTATTTAAGCACGATGTGTTATTGTATTCGAACACCGTTCGGTCTAGAAGAGATCGTCAGAGCCATCTGTCGCAATCGTTTCAAACCGTTCAATAAGTATGAACGAGTCCGCGCGAAGAACACAGAAATACCGCTCACTTTTGTCGAAAGATAGAGCTGCTGTTTAAAATGTTCGTCGTGTCTGGTGAAAATGTCTTATGATCTACGATAATATTAGAATTAATTTTTAGATATCAGAATTTTGATAATGTTGAATGTAAACTTTAAGAAAAAAATGTATAATTCATTTTAATATTTAAAATTAAATTTTACATAGGTTATTTTGTATGCAAAGTTATGACAGATAATGATTCAAAATTTGATCATTTAAATGTTATTATAAAAATCATAATTAATTAACTTATTGATTAAAAATTCATAATGTTTTAAACATTTCAACCTAAACCTACTGAAAATAATTTAACTTTAAACATTTATATTTCTACGTACTAAACGGTATATTTCAAATATTATATTCTTGAAGTAACTAAACAAAGACAGCATACAAAGAGAGAGGATTGTTTATTTCTACATCATTAATATATAAAAAGTATGGAAAAACTAGCTTTCCTTCAAACTGGCTTATATTATTTTCCCATAATTTCCCTTGTACAAAGTTAGAAAGAGAGCTATGATCTGCTCTGAGATTCTGATCTGTGTTTCATATTTTTAAAATTGTCATCGTGTTCAAAAAAATGTTTAAACTGTAACTTTAAAGGCATACGAGCCCCTTTAGTTAAATTTTCACTGTAATTAAGTGTACCTACCCCAAGATTTATAGCACATATCTCATTATTTTTTGTGAATTGTTGTATACTTGAAAATAGTTTTTTTTTCCGCAGTCAACCAAAGTATCAAACAATACTCAGTATTACAGTGCAAAAAGGGTCTTCAATAATTACTGATTCAAGATTATTACATTTTAAAAGTGTAATGGGATCTTGGATTTCAATTTTACTACATTATTTACAATAGATGTCAATGGTTTTAAAATATTATCCTTTATGCCAGTCTGTATATTAATCAAATCACTATTGTTAAAATCATTATTATTGTAAAGGATCAAAATAAACTGTATATTAGATTCATAAAGCTGTTTGACTGAACATTCAAAATTAAATTCATTATTTGCAATAACATTATTGAAAATATTAACATTTTGTGTATCAGTAATCATCATGCCATCACTACTTAAACCTATTAGATTATTTGTGACATATTTTTGATTTCCTGGCATAATTTGGTCAGAGCTAGGTACAATTTCTAAATGTTTTTTAGTCATATGCCTTTTAAAAGATGACAAATTACCAAATGATTGGCTGCATGAGCCTTCACAACAAATGTAAATACTGTCTGGTCTAAACAAATACATTTTATGGATTACTTTATAGTGAGCCACTAAAGCTGGTAAACATCCTACAATGGACGACTTACAAATATAACCGATTATATTTTTAGTATAAGTTATACTTACCTCTTAATCACTAAATTGATAACAAACAAAGTGCAAAGCGTTTTGAGTGTTCGTCGACGTAAGACACTAAATACCATATAACTATAATTACAATTTACACTTTGACAACAATGTCCAAAGTAAAAGAATTGTCGTTTAAACAAGAAATTAATAAAATAAACCATGTGTGGAGACCGGCGGATAGTAATAAATGATAATAATACGTTATTATTTATATTTCTATCACATTGATAAGCCACATTATCTACCGCCCCTATTTACGTAAACAACTTATAATACCTCCTTCAAAATATTCAAAATATTACATTTTTAGCTCCTAAATTAATTTAAATATTCAGACTGTTTTGATTCTCGCTCTTAGTTATTTAGCCTACTTTGGAAAAATATAAATGGATGTCCACCAAATTTTAATGAAAATCTACAATGATAATTTTTATGAACTACCATAATAACAAAACTATAAATACATAATATAAAATTATAAATTATAAAACAAAATTAAAACTATTGTTTGGAAAATTAAGTAATACATTACCAAGGTTTAAAGATAATAAACCTTGATACATTACAACATTTTTTTTTAATAAATATTTTTCATAATAATTCTTAACTTCACCTTCACCATTTTAATTTTAGAAATTAATATCATGTTTATTTATAAGCGAATGATTTTATAATATCTTCATATGATAATGAAACAAAACATTTTTCCAACATTTTAGGATTACATAAATGCAATGTGTTTATTTTTGAATAACTAATACCTACATATTCAATAAATGTTAATTCATCGGATTTTTTTAACTTATTTATTTCAAACAATTATTTAACATTAATGTAACATCTAAAATGTATGTTATAAATGTAACCTAAAATATACGTATATTGTTAGGACGTTTTAAAACATTTATTGCATAGCGGGATTTTTTGTGACATTACTTGATAATTTTAGAAACGTCTTCTCTCTTATACAAATATATTAAAGAAAAACGAATGTAAGAAATGTACCTTTAAATGAAATTATATCGTATTTTTCAGTCTAAAAAGACGACTGATATTAAATTCTTTGAAATAAACAAAATAAAACTATGTTAGGTACGACATTTTATGTGAATTTGAAAATGTTAAAATATGATTAAATTTGCATTTATAGAAATAGGTAGGCACTAGGCAGTATTATAGAGTAAACTAAGTGTTAAAAAAGTCCCTTTTGATTCATTTTTCCACAATATAAATTTTTACATTAATTTTTCGATGTTGAACATTTGAACGTTTTAAACATTTCAACCTAAACCTACTGCAAATAATCTAACTTTAAACATTTAAATTTCTACGTACTAAACGGTATATTTCAAATATTATATTCTTGAAGTAACTAAAAAAATTTAATAATTTAATTAATTAAAAATTTAAATTACAATATTTTTAAAAGTATAGATACCTAAATGCAGTAGATGAACAATATTAATTATAAACTTATGTTTGATTTCAGTTGTATCTAAGTACCTACTTATCTTTATTCCAATTTTATTTTATATATTACATGATATAGTTAATTGAATTATAAAAAATTTAAACGAATTTTATTTAGTGATATTATATTACATTTATAAAACAATGAACTTGGAAATTTAAGAAAAAATAATGTAAAAATTTATATTGTGGAAAAATGAATCAAAAGGGACTTTTTTAACACTTGGTTTACTCTATAATACTGCCTAGTGCCTACCTATTTTTATAAATGCAAATTTAATCATATTTTAACATTTTCAAATTCACATAAAATGTCGTACCTAACGTAGTTTTACTATTACTATTAATTAACTTATTAATATTTCACTACACAATTGTTGTACCTACATTTTCAAATATTGGTTTATTAAAATGTACCTACCTGCCAAGTCAAATTCAAAATAATACAACAATAATTAAATTACACTTACCTATTTTATGTATGATTTTATAATTATAAGAAGTTGTGGTACTGACTGCTAAAGCACAATTGCACAAATGAAAAATTAAAACGTTTAGACGCCAAATTCACGTGTAAAATGTATTAATACCATTGTCCGACGTTCGGCACGCTTTGTTGATGCTTCTTAAATTCTTCTATGGTTATGGTAATACTTATCTCTAGCATGTTTACGAAAACGGCGCGCGGCGTAGGAAAAATAGATTTACCCAATTAAAAGTTTAAAAATAGAATTCCCGTAATATTTTAACTAAATTAATATAGTTGGATCTTATAAACATTGATTTAACTTATTATTTGGTAATGTGAAACAAATAAAATAGTTATACTTTTAAGCAGCTTTATATTAAGTTAACTCAACTATAATATAAACAACTAAAATCATTTGATACATGTTACTAATCGTTTTGATAACGACAATTAACTACGAATCTGGATTAACTATTATTAAGCTGACTAATAAGTTAATTCCTTTATTTATACTTACCTAATGTGATTAAAATATCACATTATTAAATTATCACAATGAATAAATCATTTTGATGAAACGTTATAATATTTTAAAGTAAAAACTAATAATAATTAGGAGATTAACACAGATCTTAAATGACCTACTGTCTGTACCTGTAATATGTTTATTCGATTAATTTTAATATATTATTTATAACTATTACCTAATTAAGTAAAATACATAAAATTAAGTATCTTGATAGGTATAAGCAGTGGCGGCTTGAATCTTCAGAACTCAAAAAGATTTTACAATGGACAGTTGGACCATTGATATTTTAAAGCAATTGGAGATGCCCGAACATGTTATCAATAAGTTTATAGGTAATATTTTGTAGGCAACCTTAAAGCTTTCTCTATTTAATTTAAGAAAAAATGTATGGTCTCTCTCAAGTTAATTAACAATATTAATTCAATTATTACTATCCAAATTAAATTTATTTTTTATAGAAGAAGAAATAGACAAAATAACCTTTCTAGCCCTAACTGAAAGTATACTTAAAGAATTAGTGCCCAAATTAATACTAAGAGCCATTTTATATTCAAAAATAGTTGAACTAAAAGAACAATGTACAGTACATCTCAACACAGATATGGCTCCAAACAAAGTAACATAAAATTTGGCTGATTTTAATAGTTGTACTTGCTAATATTTTATTTTATATAAAGGACGAAGAGTTGGTTGATTTGATTATCATGATGATGATTATGTATGTAACATGATATTATAAATTTTGAAATAATAAATGAAATGAAAATGGATGGAACAATAGTAGTTGATAATAGTTCAGTATTGAGCAGTGATGATATTTTAATACAGGTTAGCTATTTAATTATTACATTTATTATCTTAATCAACTATTATCAAAATGTTTCAATTTAATTTATTTGCTGAATTTATAGGATATTTCATCTTGAAACAATAGCGTTAAATTTATTTTGGGAACAATCACAAGAAGGAAAAAATGTTTTAAAGTTTTATCAATCATTTCACAATTTTTCATAATCCGTTGGTTTGACCCACTTTGATTGTTTGTCACGGTCAAGGATAACGACGGCGGCGTTGTCGACAGCGACTCGTGACGGATGATGAGTGAACGTCACAATCGAAACGATTTTAATATCGATGTTGTGTATCGATATTATCGTATATCGAATTTTATATCGATGTTGAAGATTGCAATGTCGCACTCCAGAATTTTGTTGACGTTGTGTAATACACTATACACGATGTATTACGCTACGTATAAAGACACCATAATATGAATGAATTATAGACAATATACGTATATAATTATACGTATATATTGTATAGATACGTATTTGTTACGTATATAATATTAAAATTTATATAAATTGACAACTGTGTCACCTGAGTAAAAGACAGACTTCGTTGTGTTAGAATACTCCGAAAGGGTACCGCTGTCACCAGTTGTTATATACTCTTTCAGTTAAGGCCGAAAGGTATATTTGTTGTACAAGAGTTCGTTCACTTACGGGTTGTAATTCAAATCACTGCACAAAATCTGTTTAACTTTAAAGAAAATATTTTATTGATTATTTTATTATAAGAATATTTTAACGATACAGTATTGTACGAATCGGCTACTTATTCACGATTGACTCTTGCTTATTCTATGTTCTTGTCTTGGCGACGCAGTCGCTTACAAAAAAAAAAATGAACATATTGCTTACACTACTATATTATTGTTTAATATGCTTACTAATCTAAAGTGTGTGCAAGGGTTCCTAACAATAATGACAATCCAAAATGAGCATCATTTAGGAACAGGTATATTACCATTGTTAGATATACCAGACTTTGAATATAAATCAATATTCTTGGATTCTATGCATTTATTATACCTAGGAGTTATGAAATGGATTATGCATCAATTACTTTGCACTAAAAAATTTAATAACAAATGTAAGCTACCTGTACAGGACATCATTAATCATTTAAATTGAAGAAATTAGTGAAGTATATAAAAAAAGAGTTTCAAAGAAAATAATTTGATACAGACGATTTTACGCATTGGAAAGCCACACAATTTCGGGGTTTTTTTACATTACTGTGGGTTTTTGATGCTTCATAATATCCTTCCCAAACAAATATACAAACATTTTTTACTTTTAATAGTGACTTGTTGAATACTTTGTGATCCAGAATTATCTATTGATAATGTAAATTATGCGAGGCCATTATTGAGTGAATTCTTTGAGCTACTTCCATCATTTTATGGTTCTGATTCTCAAGTAATAAATGCACACAACTTAATACATTTAGCTGACGATGTTGAGTACACCAAGATGCATCTGTCTTAAATCTTAAATATCTGCGTTTCCCTTTGAAAACTATTTTAGTAAAATTAAACGATTAATTGGATGAGGAAAATCCACTGGTACAGTTAACTAGAAGAATATCTGAATAAAAAGCATGTTTAGAAATGGTAAAAAAAGTGCAATAAAAAGAAAAAGTTTCTCATAATGGATTCTGACATAATGCATGACGTACTTTTTATTCAATAACAAAATGTTTAGATGACATATGTTGTCCAATGATTTACACAGAGTGTAAAATTTGTATTCATTCGTATCAATTCACATGTCCAGATTATCAAATCAAATCCATGATATGCAAACATATGCATGTTATAGCTATGGATACAGCCTCTACAAATACATCAATTGTAGAATTAACACCTGAAACAGAACACCAAACATCAGATATAGGCGAAGAAATGAAAGTATACAAAGAAGCGAGAGCATACAGAATACTTCAATACTTCAAGACAGATTTAAAGACAAAGCAATACATTTAAGTAATTTAATTCAAGGTGTTAATAATCTCGAACATCTTAAAGTTGCAATGCAAAAATTAGACGCCCTAACTGCATTTATCAATGTTGCATCAAATGAAAATGAAGTAATTCCATACAAAAGTGAGCAAGAGAAAGAACCCGCTAATAAAAAAATCACACAACAAAAATCATTCTTCTCAACCAAAAATAAACGGTTCAAACCAACTAACGCCATAACACATCAGATGAAATAAAAGATCTAAATGATACATTCATATTTTAAGACATATATTATAACATACACATATTTATTATTTTATTGTTTATTAATTATTACATATTTACATTTTATTGTATTTATAATTTATAGTATATTGGTATACCTATCATTGAGTATTGACCAAATTGACAACATATTATTTAATATTTACATTTATAGTATTTATAATTCACAATATGACAAATGTACACAATTAATTATTATATTTTATTATTTTGCAAATTTTTATCATTGTTATCTAGTATCTAAGTTACGCCACAGACTAGGGTTACGCGCTCGATACTATATTGGGCATATTGCGCATACGCACCATGAGCGGTGCATTCCTGTATTTAAACGCTCCTCTCAGAGTTGGGTGGTTTTGGGAGGTATTTGTGTGTAAATTTGTAATACCTAGTCAGTATCGTAGATTGCAGTAATTGGGATTTTTGTGCTCCAGCGTAAAAGATAATACACTTTTCAAATAAATTCAGTAAGTACAATAAGTAAGTTTAAGTTGTACCCCAAAATGACCCATTTAGCATAATGTTGCACAGTTCTCCCCCACGCTAATAGTGCCACTGGTCAATGGTCATGATATCGTAGGTATTACTTATCGCTTATAAAGACCAGAAATTATAAGTAACAAATTCGATACCGTTTGATCCCAAGATATAATGGTGATAAATAATTATCAATATACCTACTTCAGAGTTCAGACAATAACTTTTATTGTTATACATATTATAAGTAATTGGATTTGAAGTGTCATGTCTTGTCGCATGTAATCCCCATTACATACCTAAATCATATTCACTAATAAATATTTCAGTTGACCTTGAAATTTTGCTGTATGCTCGGAATATGGGCAACGGAGGTTCGGCATGATATTGTAACCGTGACGTAATTATAAATCCGTATTAAAATATTATGTTTTATGATGTTGTCAACATCATGCCGAGCTTCCGCAAAATGAAAACAAATCGATTAGCCGTTTGACTGTTACTTCTATTAATATGTTCTATGATTATGTTTGTGATACCAACCTAGTGATATGAACTCAGCTGTTAATGAATATAGCCGGATTACCGTTGGGTACAGATTACGGATTTAATTTTTTTTTTTCAAAACTTATATTGAAGGTTACAAAGTTAGAATATTGCGTGATATCTAATCGATAACAATTAATATTAAAATTAATTAATAATTATGAACATGTTTAAAACATTTTACTTAAACCTAAGCATATGCAGACCACGTTCAAGTGTACTTTTACAGTTTTATTGGTAAGTTAACGGTTTAACTCAATTAGGTACTAATTATAATTACATTTGCAAATGTATGATCACATTATAAAATATTTGAGTACATAAATAGTATTTATATACCTATTAAAATAACAACAAAATAATACATTTTAAATAACTATTGATTTTTTATTATATGTTCAAAATTATGATCATTCATATCTAATCAAAGTGCTAACCGTTTTATCACTTCACTAGTGGTAGCTTTATCGCTCCAATAATGGTTATTATGGTGGTTCACGGTTCCATTATTATGGAACCTCGCCTCATCAGTCCACACAATTTTCTCCGAAAAATTGGGATGATCTTCCAATCGAACGATCATAATATGATCATATTACTTTTGTTGCTCATATGATGAGCAACAAAAGTAATACGCCGTTTATAATCCGTTGGTAGTAGTTATTGTACACGAGTTGATAAGTAACCATGATACCTATACTTTTTAGCCGTTCTTTGTACAAAAGAGTATGATGCATGGTTAGAGCAGCCAAGAATGTATCGGACGTAAGGCCATTAACCAACTCTAAATGCACAGCACGCGTAACAAAGCAGACAAAGACGAAAATATAACACTTGACGCTTACAACTCGCCTGATCCCACTGCGAATGAGAATGTAATCACAGAAGTCAACACCTGTTCGGGCAAATGGTCGTTCAATGTTCATTCGCTCTCTCGGAAGGGGTACCATACGAGGTTGGTAAATAAAGTAATGAGACTGATATCGTAGCTTGTTATATGATAACACTAATGACTTTCCGTTTGAAAAAGTTTGTAGATAAACATTTAATGTACCTTCAGTACGAGTTTAAGCTCTGTAGTGTCACGTGTTGGTCTGTGACAATTATTTTCGTAAAACGGTTTTTTTTAGTACGTTCTGAAAATGAGTGACAACAATTTTGAGCAACGGTGTGCTATCCGATTTTGTTTCAAACTTGGACACAGTGCGACAGAAACTTTTCAAAAGCTCCAACAAGCATATGGAGATAGTGTACTTTTAAGGGCTCAGGTTTTTAGGTGGTTTAAGGCATTTTCTGAAGGCAGAGAGGCGATTGAAAATGAATCTCGCAGTGGAAGACCTTCAACTGCAAAAACTGATGAAAACGTCATCAAAGTTCGAGATCTTGTCCGATCCGATCGTCGGTTGACGGTCAGAATGATCGGAGAACAGTTAGGATTGACTCACACCACCGTTCATCAAATTTTGACCAATGATTTGGAAATGAGAAAAATTTGTGCAAAAATGGTTCCGAAAATTCTGTCGCAAGACCAAAAGGACAACAGGAGGGACAGGTGTCTCGATTTTTTGGAACAGATTGAAAATGAACCTTCTTTCTTAAAACGTGACATTACTGGTGACGAGTCTTGGATTTTCGAGTACGACCCGGAAACAAAGCGTCAGAGTAAAGAATGGCACACATCAGCTTCACCAAAGCAAAAAAAGGAAGGATGAGCAAGTCAAAAATCAAAAGCATGCTGATTTGTTTCTTTGATAGCCAGGGAATAGTCCACAAGGAATTTGTTCCTCAAGGCCAAACAGTCAACCAACACTTTCATAAAGAAGTTCTTGAAAAACTTCGAAAAAGGGTCATTCGTGTGAGACTAAACATCAAAAACACCTGGGTGCTGCATCATGACAATGCACCTTGTCACACAGCCATTTCAATCAGCCAGTTTTTGGCAACCAAAAATATTCCTGTGGCCCCTCAACCCCCTTATTCACCCGACTTGAGCCTTTGTGACTTTTTTCTCTTTCCACGAATAAAAATTCACCTTAAAGGACGACTTTTTGGGACACTAGAAAATATTCAATCATCTGTGACCGACGAACTGAAAGCTATTCCAGTAACTGAGTTCTAGAACTGCTATAAACAATGGAAACATCGACTCCAGCGCTGTGTGGATTCTCAGGGTAACTACTTTGAAGGAGACAATGTAAAGTAGTCATTTTAGTTTAATAAAAATGTTATAGAAAAAATCAGTCTCATTACTTTATTTACACACCTCGTAAATGGTGAGATAAATTTAGGACTTGAACGGAAACAGGTAATACAATTTCTTACTGTTTTCTTCGCAATCAAACGTCCACGCAGCAGCCGGTACCGTAAATGTATATTAGCTAGTAGACCTTGAAGACCTACATGGAGCAGCTTTTATGTTCATGTGCAAAATTGAGTTGAGTCACATTACCCTTGGATAATACTATGGGAAATTTACTATTTAAAGCGATGTCAGCATTTGTAAGTCTGCCACTAACCCGTATTATTAGCCCGTAATTATACATGAATGGATTGAGGGCGCAAAGGGCTACGACGACCTACCATCTTGCTGAGTCTTAGATACTTCCTGCTCAAATGCACGTGATTGAACATTTTTTAACAGCAATGTAGTGGTCTTGTCAATTTCCAGAATATTTAGAGGTCCAAACCTTTGAATTGAAATTTCGTTGCTGCGGGCATTGCTACAAAAATATAGTAAATAGTTGGTGATTCTACTCAACTGTGTCCATGAAAAATATCTATCTTCAAGGAGGCACTGCGTTTGTTCATTAACAACAAGGATTGAATGAATTATTCGAAATTCAGGTATTTCTGATAATGAGACAATATTGTTGGATGGCCAATTATTTTCAGCTTGGGATAACCATTTCGGTCCATGCCATGCCACCACAAGTTTTTTAAACTTAGTTAAAACAAATGTTTTTTTTTTTTTTTTTTAATATTGCTTCCAAATATTCAAAATATTCATCCAAATTGTTAGACATAATATGTATGTCATGCACATATACTGCTATGAACTGTAATATCTCAGGTCCTAATACTTTATCCAGTATATTTTGGAATTCTGCCATTGAATTGATTATATCAAACGGCAATACTTTGAATTAGTAATTCCTTCCCCGGTAAACAAACGCCATGATCTCTCCGATTGTCTTTTCCACTTTTGCAATTTGGAGTATGCAATGTTGTCCCTAGTTTCTCCTTCATTTCCTGATAGTAATGCGGTTTTTACACAAATGAATTAGGTCCAATTTTCGTAGACAAAGAATCTATTTCTGATGAAAGGACACAGCAGAGCAGGGTTTGAAATCGATTTTCAATATCGATAAAAATCGTTAAAAATCTTTTAAAAAATCAAAAGTAATATCAAAATTGTGAATGCTTGTTAATGATTTTCAAAATTTCTATTAAAATTGAAAAAAGTTAAAATCGATAATTTATATCAAAATCAAAATTATTACATAATCAAATCGATTTTAAATAAATTTACAATATAGTATACATATTATATGATAATACTATAATAGGAATCGGGGTTCAACGAGCGATTATTGTTGATTTGCTGTTATTGCAAGTCTTATTTTAATAGGTATACACACGTTTGGCTTATTAAATAAAATGCCTGGAAAAATATTTTTTCCAATATTGTAAATTTTAAAATTAAACTAAAATCGAAAAAAAAACATTATATTTAAAATCGAAATCATAAAATAATTACATCGATATTCGGCATCAATAAAAAAAATCATAAAACCACAAAATCAATATATTATTTTTAAATCGAGATCGGGAAAAAATGATATCAATAAGCAAAATTGAAATTAAAATCGAATATTTTGATTTTGATTTCAAGCCCTGCAACAGAGTGGTTACCTCCAAAAAATAATAAACAAATTATTTGTTCAACTTATTCTGATGATTTGAATAAACCTATTTGTATATTATATTCACGTACCGAGACCAAAGTTCATGTTTGTGAACTGGCTGTGTCGTCCCCTCCTCCTGCTAGTGTATTGTCAACGATAATGTACGTACAAGGCGGACAAGACACTTGACCAGTTCACTTATAATGGATCTTTGAGATTTGTAAATGCAATATTTTTGTACCATTGTGTTTATTTGTACGAAATAAAAACAGAAAAACGTGGTTAAATGTACTTGGTGTAAAAGTCAAACAAATTATAAAACGTGGACTAGTGATCGTATTCTCGTGAGAATTCAGCATAAAAACAAATCATAATAATAAATAAATATAAATTATACTCTTATCTATCGACTATCTGTAATATCAGTGTTATTATGTCTTTGGTAAAACCGCAATTTTATAAAGTCATGTTCGCCTCATAAATTTCGTATCTTTCCTGGTCTATTCTATTATATGTCTATGAAGTAAACTTTGTCCATTGGTGTATTTCTAAGGCATCCTGTGATTAGTCCACATGTTATATTTAAAGAAATATCTACTTTTTTCGCGTGTCTCTTCTCCAGACCGGGCATGCATACTTCCCTACTGAATAGCATAGTGCCATCGCTGAGACTCGTAACGCATGTGGTTATACACCCCATGTCGATCCTATTAATTTTCGTAAAAGAATGTTCCGGGTATTGATTTTCTTACTGGTTTTTTCGTAGTGGGTCTTATATATTAGTCCTCTATCCAATGTCACGCCTAGATATGTGGGTGTACTACAATGAGTTACTTTTACATCTTCCCATTTCACTACCAGTTTTCTGTTGGCCTGTTTGTTTCACCTAGTGTAAAGCACAAACATTGGTTATACTAGGATTTGGCTTTAGATAATTTTTTGATCGATACCTCTACTTAACACCATAAATAACTCTATACAAATTACAATACTACAATCAGTGAAACTTTATATTTTAGGTATATAGTTGCTTATGAAGAATTGTATGAAAGGATAAATGATTATCATATTCGAACTGGTCATGGGGGAAATGTCAATTTGCGAATATACCGAATATGTACAATATTCCAAGACCCGCGATTGAAATTTTTTATCAACATGTGCGATATGTAATTGTAAAAAAACATGAACCGTAAATTAGTCATTAAGCCATGGAATTATCAGCAAAGATTTTATGAAAGAGGACTAGTAGATCTGATAAATTTTCAGTTCATTCCTGATGGAAAATTTAAATGGATTCTGAATTACCAAGATCACAGTACTAAATTCTTATTTTTAAGTCCTCTCAAGTCTAAACGCGCATCTGAAGTAGCTAATAATTTATTATCGATTTTTCTTACATTTAGCGCATCAAAAATACTGCAGAGCGATAACGGTAGGGAATTTGTTAATTCTATTATCAATGAACTGAATAAACTTTAAATAGATTGCGTTATTGTTCACGGTTGACCTAAACACCCACAGAGACAGGGAAGTATTGAGAGAAGCAACCAGGATATACAAAATAAGTTAAGAGCTTGGATGAAAGATAATAAAACAAAGAAATAGTCAATTGGATTACAATTTGCTCAATATCAAAAAAATAGTTCTCATCATCGTGTTATTGGTAGATCACCATATAAGGCTTTATTTGGGAGTAATCCAAAAATTGGATTAGCTGCATCCAATTTACCATAAGAAATTTTACAAAAATTGTTAACAGAAGAAGACTTAGAGGAATTCTGTAAAAATGAAATTCAAAATGAGATCGAAAAAATAACTGTTTGATGTAATGTTTGCGGAACAGAATATTGTATATAAACGGACTCCGCCGAAGCAATTTTATGTAATTTATGTGAGAATAATGTGTACATTAAGACAGCACGTCATCTAAGAGCTATAGGAATAGAAAAGCAAGCCGAAAAAATGATACAAGTAAAATAATATTGATTTTTATAATTACTTAAAATAATTCATTATTTCCTTATGCTATGTAGGGTAGTAAAACAAAAATACCAGCATTTTAAGTTAGGGAATGAGTTGTAATCCCGTTGAAAAGGTGAATAGAGGCCCTGCAGATCCATCTAACATTATTGCCATAGTGATCGACCAGAAAAATGACCTTAACCGTTTAGGAACTGAACAAGGCATAATCGAAGGTTGATATGATTCTAGAAATATACAACTAGCCACATCTAGTTTCATTGACATCAAACAAGTGAACAAAACAAAAGAAATGTCACTAAAAGAAATTGTCTCTTAGAAAATGTGCTTGTTTTAAAAGTAATTTAAAATGTTATTCTATTATAATTAAATGTAATTCTATTATAAATAATAGTTTGTATTTAAGTACCTATTTATCATAATAAAATTAAATTTGCAAAATTAATTATAAATGATTTTTTAATAATATAATATTATTATTACATTCGTGTAACAGTAACATGCCGCTCTTGTTCTTTTTTTTTTTTTTTTTATTACTCTGGCAATAGTAGATAGTTTTTTCCGTTTTATGTTTAAACAGTTAGATAATTAGTGCGTGCGTATATCGGTGCGTTTTTGAGTCAGTCTACTCAAAACTAGTACTGTCTTAGCAGTTTTTCAATTTTGATTAACTAGCGTTTGCCGTACACTTTTTGCCGTCTAGTCTTATTACGTAAGTTTAATTTTAATTTTATCGGCACAACGGCTACACCGACTGTGCTATCTCGTCGTCCTATTATCTTAATTACTTTGCCGATAAGGTCCGCGCTGCTCCGCACACGGTATATACATCGTGTGCGTATTGACTTCTGATTCTCGATCTTATACAATGTGTATAAAGTAGTTCATCATTTTTGTCAGTATGGGTAAACCAACTACTTCTAATAATACTACTACTACTTCAAATAAAGTCACCACAAGGTCTACTTCGTCCATACCTCCTTCAAATAGTGACATTATGTTTGCTCTTGATAAACTTCGTGGTGAAGTTTTATCTTCAAATAAAAATATTTCGTCCACTCAAACATTACAATTTGAGGAATTGAAAAAAAGACCTAAAGCAACTATCTTTGCAAATTATTGAATTAAAGGCTGAAAATACCACCTTACGCAGTGAACTTAATATTCTTAAAGGTAAAATTACGTCTTTGGAGGATGTAGGTTCACCTAACCAAAGCTCCCATGTTATCTCCCAGGTATTACAGGAAAGCTTTGAGCGTCAAAGATGCTCTTTAAATGCAATTATTTATGGTGTACCTGAGTCCTCTTCGGCTTCGTCAACCCAGCGGATTTCGGATGATAGTTCTTCCATTCGCAATTTGCTCGAACCTCATAGTTTAATTATTCCGGATAACTACAAAGTTATTCGTCTTGGTAAAGTTGTTGCTGGAAAATCTCGTCCAATCAAACTGTTGTGTGGTAACAGTGAGTCCGCTAGTAAACTGGTATCCGACTTTAGAGACTTGGTGAAAAATGGTGTTCAATTTCCTACGGATTTCCGATTAGTCAGTGATAAAACGTTGATGCAACGTACTCTGCTTCGGTTCTGTTATACTGAGCTTGATAATCGTAAGTTAAATGGTGAAACAAATCTTGAGATTTCTTACGTCAATGGTGCACCTCAAGTACGTGTTGCCAAATCAAAAAACTCTGGATTCCATCATCATGCAGGTCATCGTTAATCAAGTCAGTTAGTGGTCATCCAGTTCGTGGATTTTATCAAAATTGTCGAGGTCTACGATCCAAATTAGTAAATCTTAGATGTAATGCCGCAGCGTTTGATCACATTTTTATTATTTTATCTGAAACATTGCTAACTAATGGTATTTTTGATAATGAACTTGGCTTATATAAATATAATACTTTTAGATGTGATAGATCCTCTCTTACTAGCTATTGTTCTCTCGGGGGAGGTGTCCTTATTGGCGTTTGTAAGGATATCCCTTCTTCTCTTATAACCGTCTCCGAATTAAATGTTGAACAAATTTTTGTTCGTTTTTTCTTCAATAAAATTAACTTTTTAATTAGGTGTGTATATATTCCTCCTAAATCCCCAATAAATGTCTATCAATCTCATATTAACTCTGTTGAGCAAGTTCTTAATCTTTACCCTAATTATAAATATTTGTTTTGTGGCGACTACAACTTACCTGAAGTCTTATGGGATAATGATGACTCTGGATTAATCTTCTCGTCCTCCCATTGTCGTGCTCCGTGTATCCCTGAGTTTTTTGCCTCTAATTGTTTTTTTTCAAAATAGCAGCAACCTTAATAAGCATGGATCCTTATTAGACTTAGTATTTAGTAATGTTGATTCTCTTTCAGTAACTAAATCTTTAGATTCGTTAGTGCCATCAGACCCTTTCCACCCTCCTCTATCTATCAATTTTCATATTAACATCCATGTTCCTGGTTTCAATAGTTCTCACTCCTTCTTCGATTTTGATAATGCTGACTATATTAATATATATAATTTTATTTCTAATTTTGATTGGCTTTCTACTCTATCTGCTCTCAGTGTTGATTCAGCTTTTAATACTTTATACGATGCTTTTCATCAGTCTGTACTACGCTTTGTCCCAAAGCGCCATTTTAAGCAGTCTACCTTCCCTGTCTGGTTCACGAGAGAGTTAAAACAAATTTTATTTATGGAGAAAAAGGCTCATGCTAAATTTAAATCCACTTTTAACCCTGATGATTACAGACACTTTTCACTTCTTAGGGCCCAGTATAAGTATGTATCAAAAAAATTGTATCGTGAATTTGTTGATCGAACTGAACTATCAATTAATGCTAATCCTTCCAATTTTTGGAAATTTATAAAGAAGCAACGCTACAATTCGGATATTCCTAAAACGCTAACGCTTAATAGTGCTTCAAGTTCTAATGAACAGGATGCAGCCGACATGTTCGCCTCATACTTTAAATCTGTATACTCATCTGAAGTTGTTAACGATAATATGAATGATCTTAAGATTCTATCTTTTGACCTACCCAATAATGCATACTTCACTGTTGATGACGTTTTTCATAGGCTTTCTACGTTATCTGGTGCAAAAAATGTAGATCCTGATGGACTCCCTGGCGTTTTTATATTTCAGTTGCGTTCTATTATAGCCTATCCCTTATTTTTGCTGTTCAGGCGTTCTCTTGATGAGGGTATTTTTCCCACAATTCTTAAACTCAGTTCTGTCACGCCAGTACATAAATTAGGTATCAAATCCGATATATCTAATTATAGACTTATCTCTATTCAGTCTCATCTATCAAAACTATTTGAATCTTTAGTTTTAAACAGTATTAAACCATCAGTAAACAATATTCTTATTGAAGATCAACATGGGTTTCGTCCGGGAAGATCAACTACTACATGGAACTTAATTTTTTCTAATTTTGTATTTGAGTCTTTTAAAAAACGGTCTCAAGTTGATGTAGTTTATACTGACTTAGCCAAAGCGTTTGACACTGTTAATCAATTATAGTGTCTTACTGAGAATTCCCGAAACATCTGGTTTTGGTGAACCTTTGCTCTCCTGGTTTGGTTCTTTTTTAACGAATAGGCTACAATGGGTAAAATTATTTGGCGTCAAGTCAAATATCTTTTCGTCTACGTCTGGTGTCCCCCAAGGTGGACATTTATCACCGATTCTATTTTTACTGTTTGTCAATAGTGTACGTAACGCCTTGCCTTTGTGTAAGCTTTTGTGTTTTGCAGATGATATGAAACTATTTATGGAAATAAACTCAGCTGCTGATTGTGAGAACCTCCAAAGTAGCCTTGATTGTTTTGTTAGTTGGTGTTTTAAAATAGGCCTTAAAGTCAATGCTTCAAAATGCCGAGTCATGACGTTTACTCGTTCCTGTTCTACTATCCTTTTTGACTACAATATCTCTGGTCTGACAATTGAACGAGTTAATAATCTAATTGATCTGGGCTTTAAACTATCTAGTACCTTTAGTCCAAGACCTCATATTGCGATGATTACTAGTAGAGCATTTAAAGTTTTAGGGTTTATTATGCGTCTATCTAAAGATTTTAAAATGTCAAAATCGTTAAAATTACTATATTGCGCTTTAGTACGTCCTATTTTAGAGTACGGGTCGGTTGTCTGGGATCCTTACACTGTTTCTGATATTAATCAACTCGAACGTGTTCAATTTAGATTTTTGAGATTTTGTTGTTTTGTGTTAGGCATTCCCCATTTAGCTCATGATTATACCAATATCGTACTTGGCCTACCTACTCTTGCTGAACGAAGAAGAACTTTAAATTTAAAATTTATTCGTGGTCTTATTACTAACCATATTGATTCCCCTTGCTTGCTTTCCCAAATTAACTTCAAAGTCCCTTCGCATGTATCTCGTTCTCATGTGACCTTCCATATTCCTACCGCCAACACTAATTATCTGAAAAATGAGCCTTTAAGACGAATTATGTCACTTGCCAATGAGGACCCCTCTTTTGATGATAATTTGTTCTAATGTTTTCTTAAACACTGTTAATAAACTCTTAAGTTTAATATAAGCGTTAATTGTATAACTGTCTTATTATAATTGTAATTCTGTTATTTATATATTATTTTGTTTTCAATCTTCTACTATTATTCTAAACTGTACTATACTTTAATGTTATAGGGGCAATCCGTATATTGTAAGTAATAAATTAATAATTGTATAATAAATAAATAAATAAATAACAGTTTTTTGTTAAACTTTGCTATATGGGCATTCAAATGACGGAACAAGTTCCGTTGATGACGGTTTACATGTATTTATCGGCTGACTTATGGATACCACTTTATAGTTCACTACTATCTACCTAACTTCGTTTATCTTACTTTTTTTTTTGATTAATTTTAACATGATAATATTAGTAATTACTATTACAACTAAGAGCGATAATTACAGTAGTGACAACAGTTATTTAATAGCATTATCGAATAAGATTGTGCGGGCGACCGCGTTTTAGACCTCTTTGAGGTGGTGGACGTATGTGTGAATTGAAGTGTATTGAGCCAGTTGATTTGTGAAGTGAAGTATGGAAATTTTCAGCTTTTATATGATCTTGAATTTTGATGATTCGGAGGTCTTTATGTAGATTTTCGTTGCGTATGAACCATGGTGCGTTTGTTATTATTCTTAATACTTTGTTTTGGAAAATTTGTATTTTTCTTAAGTTTGCCGCTGAGCAGTTGCCCCAGATAAGACAAGCATAGGTAATTAGTGAGTGTAATAATTGCTTGTAAATTAATATTGAGCATTTTTTTTGTATAACTGATTTTTTGTTTAGGATAGGGAATAGCATTGAGAGGCGCTGGTATGCTTGTTGTAATTTAGAAGCTATGTGAGGCCCCCAGGTTAACCTCTTGCCTAGCGTGACACCAAGGTACTTGACAGAAGATTGCCAAGGTATGGAATCGTTACCGAATCTTAGAGGTGGTAAAGTGGAATAGCGACGTAAGCTAAAAATGATGCTGAGCTTTTTGAAGCATTTATATGTATTTTCCAGCTATTGCACCATGTTGCTAATAGATTTAGGTGATCTTGTAAGTTGTTTGTTATCGCTTCAACGTTGCGGGATTCACTGTAAATTGTTGTGTCGTTTGCAAATAGTGCAATGTTTGTGCGTGGTGACTGTGGTATATCAGAAATGGATATATTGAACAATATAGGTCCCAATTTGGACCCTTGAGGTACACCAGCAGATATGGTCCGGGGGACAGAGAAATCATCGTTAATTTTAACTAAGAATTGCCTATTTGTTAGAAAGGAATTGATAATATTAAATAAGTACTTCGGTGTATTGAAAGATTTTAGCTTGTATAAAAGACCTTTGTGCCATACTTTATCGAACGCTTTTGAGACGTCTATAATTACGGCACCAGTATGGCAATGTTTTTCAAACGAATTGTTGAAATGTTCAGTTATGCGAAAAAGCTGTTGTACTGTCAAGTGGTTGGATCTAAACCCAAATTGAAATTTTGGGATAACATCTGCGCTGTCCAAGTAATTTTATAGTCTCGTATGAATAACTTTTTCAATGATTTTTGATAGGAGGTAAGTAAACTTATCGGTCTGTAGCTATCAGGATTTGATTTATCCTTACCAGGTTTTTTTATTAGTATAACGGTTGCTAATTTCCAGCTCAGTGGAAAGTGTCCAACACGTAACAAAAAATTAAATAAGGAAGTTATATAGACGAGTCCTTTGGTAGGAAGTTTCTTAAACATGAGGTTGGTTATGTGGTCGTGACCTGGGGCTTTTTTGTTGGGTAAATTTTTGATAATTAGCTTAATTTCATTAGGTGTAACATAATCCATGCATGTTTGAACTGAATAATCAGGTAGGTCTAAAAACTTGTGGACACGACGTTCATTATATAATGAGTAATTTGGTCGGTAGAAAATGTGTTGTATAACATTTCCGAAAAAACATTACATTTATCTGTGTCGGATATAACTAGTTGATTTGCTGTACGAAAAGGTGGGGGATTATGTTTATTTCTTGGTTTAGTAGTCGTTTGGTCTCCTTCCATAAATTTGAATCTCCGGGGCACATATTTAGTAGATAGCTATTATAAGACGACACACGATTGTTTTGTAAGGCCGTTCTAACTTCCTTAGTGAGTTTATTCAGTAATTTTTTGTTTGCCGTATTTCTTTGGTTTTGCCAAATGCGTCTAGCATGGTGCTTACGTTGAATTAAGGAAAATATATATGGAGGTAGATAGCCAATGTCTTTAGTACTATGTAGCGTGGGCTTAGAACACGCTCGTGCGGCGTCAGCAATGACTGCGGTTAGGTGTTCAGACATTTGCTCTGCAGCTTGAATCGTAGATGTAGTTTTAGGTATTATTAAGTTGGTATTAATTTGATTGGAGAATATATTCCAGTTTGGTTTGCCTTTAATTAGAGAGTTGTTTGACTGATAAGATTGTGAAGATGAATTAATTGTGATTTTAACTGGGATATGGTCTGAGTCGAATTCTGCGAGAACTTCTTGCGTGCAATTAAAAGAATTGATCTTATTAATAAAATGTCTATGATATCTGGCTGTCTATTACAATCTGAAGAAAAATAGGTAGGCTCATTTGGAGCGTTAATTGCATAAGGCATGTTGGCTATAAAAGATAGTAATTTGGTGCAATTCGGATTACTAACACGACAGCCCCAATTAGTGTATTTTGCGTTTAGATCGTCTGCCATTATAATTGAGTTGTCTAGACTCATTATTTTATCGTAATCGGAAATGTGCATTTGACGGCTGGAAGGTTGATAAGCACTGACGATGGTAACATATCTATTGTTTAATTTAATTAGCACTGCTACGGCTTCTAGGTACAGCAGGTTAAGATTAGGAATTACTTGTTGTTTAATCCGAGCACGAACGAGAATAGCAACACCACCCATAGCCCGTGATTGTGTAACACGATCTGCGCGATGTAAAATATAACCAGGGAATTAAATTTTGTCTGAGCTTGATAAGTGTGTTTCTGTTATACAAGCGATATCAATATTATGATGAGTAAGGAAGGCTAGTAGAGTGTACCTTTTATTTTTTAGTCCGTTGGCGTTCCAGTTTAATAGAATGGTATTATGGGGATCCAATTTAATTTCACATCATTATGTCCGCAATTTTGTATGATCTCAAGAAAATATAGGATTTTATTTTTACTAAGACATTAATCCATAGTAAAAACTATAGGGTATAATTAAAAAAAAAAATGACTTGTAGTTCTTCTTCACGTTTGTCTTATTAAAAAAACCCGAATAATTCTTCATAACAATTATTATATTATTTTTTTAGGGGATATCGCAGTAGATAAATCTAACGGAACATCCTGTGTATTATGTATATTTATTATATTTATTTAATGTCTTTCTCATTATAATAATAATGAGTTTTTAAGTAGTTTTTAGGGAGTTGAAATATAGCCCTTAAAAAGAATACAATGTATGATAGAACTTATCACCCAAAAACCCTATGATAAGACAAAGACAAGGTAAATATGAATCATGAACTAAGGTACTATGGACTGGAAAGGAATGTCTAAACAGCGACCCAGTTTTGTTACGGACATTTTTTGGTAGGGAAAATTACCAGATTGTTCGTACCCTGGTGATGATTATCACAAGCTATTGATGTGTAATGTTGGTAATGATGGTGTGTTGTGTACCACCAGAAGAATTCCGGAAAAAAAGTCCGGTTGTACAATTTATAAAGAAATAGAAGGTAAGGTAAGTAGAAAAATCATGTGTATTAGAATGTACAGTAATAATGTAATTCTAAAAAAATGTGACAATCGAGAATTTTATCCACAAATTATAAATTTAGATTTTGAACAAGCTACAATATTTCAATTATATAATATTTTAGATTTCAAAGATACATGACTTGCGAAAACTATCAGATATCAGCAGTTTTAATCCAAAATTTTAATTTAATTGGGCCAAACCTCCTGACAAAGAAATGAGTATAGTTTAAATTAATAAATATTAGAAAAGTTAAAGTAAACGGGTATATACAGTGTACATTATGATAAGTTCAATAAAATTGTTTTTTATAATTTAAAAATTAGAAAATAGAAAGAAACATTAATCTTTATGTGATTTACATAGGTAGTAATTAAAAAAATAGATTATTTTTTTTTAAACTGAGTTAAGTAAATATTTACTTTTAACTTATCGATCTTGTATCCTCTTAACTTAACTAATTTGAGTTAATTAATTTCATTAACTTGCCCACCTTTGGTTATAAAATGTATGAACTTATAATATTACACAGTTAAACATTGACCATGTCATCACGAAAACGACTTTCCGGTACTGAATATAAAAAAATAATAGAAAATAAACAGAATTTTATCAACAAACAAGCAGGAACTTTTAAAACATTTTCATTGGAACAACATGTAAATAAAATCCAACAACTGAATAATGATTGTTCACAAATTCCAACTACTTCTGATTTATCTATATCTTCGATTCAGGACACAATTAAATCACAATTTAAACTGTTTACCGTCCACTTCTTATGATATAGCTGATAACTCTTTCCCTTTGATAGAAGTCGATTTATTTTCTGATTCTGATAGAAATTCTATTAATTCTGATACATTTGATCATGAAGAAATTGACAATATTTCGGAAAATGACGAAAAGGAAACAAATAGTATTAATTATTCTGTATTATTATAGTATTATATTACTATTAGATGAATCAAGCGACTGGCAAATTAAAATTAACCGACTTAATTAGTACATTATTTATAAAAAAAAAAGGGTGTGTGCAAATTAAAAATTTTGATTATCCGAAAAATCAGTTAAATAGGAAATTTTCAAGTGTATCTTAAGAGCGGCATTAAAATCTTCGCTTTAAAGCGGAAAATATGTTACGACGGGCCTGGCTACAGACTAATAACAACAGGTTAAGGTGTTAAGAACAATTTTCAATTTTTGACTGAATTTTATTTGTTTTCGGTCTTTTTCGAGTCTACTCAATTCGTATTTACGTTAATCGTGTCGTTTAAAAGCCGTCCGTATGCACGTTTGTATACAAATTCTATTCGCGTAATTATACCTAAGTACCAAGTACTAAATTTAGTTTGATCTATCTGATTCCAATTGTTTTTAAAACGTTTAAAAATAGGAATTTCGGAACCAGGCATCGTGTAAGTTTCTAATGTAATAAAACTGATTACAAGATAATTTCTAATATATGATTACGACAAGCCAAAAACAGTATTGGCCTATTTAACATTTGTACTAATAGGCGATAGCACACAAGATCCATTTATTCTGCCGCTGTTTGCTGCTGTTGTATCAAAGACAAACTTTTGCACTTTTTCCAACACATTCTTTTAATGTGTCATATACTACAGATGAAATTTCCTTTCCAATACCCGATGACAAATGAAGTACATCAAGAAGGTGTTCTACGTGTGGTGCTGATATAATAACTGGTAATATGTCTACATTTTCTGTTCCAATCAAATTAGGGAGCAGTTTTGAGTCCCAGTATAAGCGACTACAAAATTTTAATTTAATTGATGGAGTGATTTTTTAATTTCGTAAGATATTTGGTCACGAAAACTTTTACGATTTATTTTAATTGAAAAGCGATTTATTGCTTATCATTAATATTTAAGTACATTAGATAACTCGACACATTCTGTTAATAAGTAAACTCCATCTCTGTCACTAGCCTTATATTTATCTAAAGCTGATGCTAAACGACTATAATTTTTTTCCTAGCTGGTTCATTTTTCACTAGTATTGTAATATTTTCACAAATTTCGGAAATTTTAGAGTTAAACACATTGCATGATATACTCTCTTCAAAATCAACACCGTTAGATCGACCTAAAAAAAAAATAATTGATACAAACAAATTATAAATATAGTCAATTTTATATTGTATATTAAGTAAATTATTGATATTATTATTAGGTTAATTATTGTTATGTTAATAATAACGTTATTAATTTGCCAGGTTCGATAATGGATGTTTGCTTAAACATTTCTCTCTTTTGCTCTTGTTCAGATCTTCGTTCTTCAATTGGATGCAATTTTTTGTCCACACTTACAACGACCTTATTGTCTTTGTTAAGTTAGAAACTACCTATTTTTTTCAATTTTAATTTTATTGAAAGCATCTTCGTGGGCAGTATCATATTATTTAAAGAGTTTTGAAAATGTTGTTCTTTGTACTCTTGCAAACTTTCTTGTTTTATTTGTATCTAAACATCGCCAACTATCATATATTTTATTTATTTTTCGAACTTTATCACCATAATATCAATTAGACATTCTTGCCCGTTTCCAAAGCAATCATCAGCAACAAAGCCCGAACAATAATTTAAATTTAAATTTACAAAGTGTATTTTATAAAATAATACACGAAGGTAGTCTCAATTGAAAGGTTATTTATTTTCAGTAATTTAATTTACCATACTGTCTAAAAGGAAAATATATTGACGGGGCATTTTTAAATGAAACATAAAAACTAAAAAAAAACCAATTGTATTACACTTTGTAATAATATATACATTATTATATACCATTATTTAAATTTTCATTAAATATCAGTGCAGTTGCACAAACATAGACTAAGCAAATACATATTATTGTGAACTAAATTAACTCATTACAACTCCGTGTTGAAGTCGCACTAACTGGGCTAATTTATAACTTATGAAATTGTGAACACTGAACAAACCGATATTAATCGGTAATGACAATTTAATATTATGTTTTATTTCTATTAATTATTAATTTAATGTATTCAATATGGGGAAATAAATTAACAAAACGACCTCTGGTGGAAAAAATTTGTACCTTCCGATTCGGAATAGTTTATAGTGATTATACTATATAGAGCACTTACCTTTATAGTGCCTTAATTATTATACTATTGTTTGATATTATACACTTTTATTTTGTTCAATTCATTCATGGTCGACATACTTAATCGTACTAATCGTCTTAAACGTTCCATGTTATACAAAAGTATATAATTTTTTTTAAAAGATGTCAAATTGAGGTATACCATACACACGGTATCTTGAACCGATTCAAGGAGGAAACCACCGAACCTTGTACAATAGCGCTCCTTGTGTTAATTTGTTTTCCCAATAAAATGTCATGTAGATAAAAATTCGATAAATATTATCGTAAAAAATATAATAAGTTTGTGGTTCCATAGTCTAAAAAAATATGGCTAATGGTCTAATCTAAATAATACAAGCTTGTTAATTGATAGATTTTATTAATCAATAAAGAATACTGTTTAATATTACTTATATCCATAATAATTGTATAAAAGGTTGTAAAAAACCACTATTATTTTAGGTTTTTTTTTTAATTTTACAAAAAGCGTTAATGTTTAAATAATCATCAAGAAACCTTTATAATAGAGAATATAATGTTTTATAAAAAGACTTATGTTCGATTTTTGGCTAACTTTAAAATTTAAGAGATTAGAGGTTAAAAACTAAAAACTTATGAAATTTCTGAAACAGTTTTAACCAGTTTTTTTTTAATTAACAAGAAACCATCGGTCTTACAACATATTTATAAGAAACTTTTATTTAGTAAATAATAATTGCGTCTCGATATCCCATAATCATTGTTATTTGTCCATTTCCAAATCTAAATTAAGACATAGATATTAATAAACATATTTTATAGATGTCATAGCCAAAAGTTTCTTTGATGGAAACAACCATACCAATTTCAAAATTAATTTGAAATATATTTGGGCTAAATTCTTAACTATTTCTAACAGCAGCCATCTATTATTTTAAACATTCTTGAATAAGTTGCTATACTTTTGTTCAGTAGAAATGCATAAGCCTTAAAATTAATTTTAATATACTTAATAATTATGAACTAAAAAGTCATTATAAATTAATATTACAATCATACTTATCAATGGTATAGGAGAGCCTAGCCAATAGAATATTATCTTGATTACCCTTCCGAAAATGATTCAAGAAACTATATTTAGGCGGTAAGTGTTTGATCAGTTGAGTCAGCATGTAACTGTACGCCGAACACTTGCGTGCCAAAATACCATGTGTATGATTTATTTATTTTTGATAACATTTCGGAGTTCGATAAAACCTCATGACACCACATACGTATGAATAAAAAATCAATATCTATTAAGGGTTGATTTAAGTTATTTAAACTGAACACCTTAGTTATTGTTTAATCAACAACATTATTTCTATGTATGCATGGCCGTATTTAGAAATTTGTCGTCCTGGGGCAAAAAAAAAATGCTCCATTATTATATAAAGTAATACAATTTTATTTTTAATTAATAATTAAATTTTTTCCTGGATTGTGACCACAAATTTTTTAATTATTTTGTCATAATTTAGGCTGGAATTTGGTTCACTTTCAATGTTTAATTCAGCCAAAGCATTTAAGCAATTATTATTCATTACCGATCTGGAATACATTTTTATTCTTATTATTAAATTGAAAATGATCTTTCCTAAAAGCAATTTGTTGTTAGTGTACACAAAAACATTCTCAGTGCAATGTCAACATACGCATAAATTGTATGTAAATTTGTGGATCGTATCATTATATTTAGGTTCCGGATATTTTTTTGGGCTTTATCTTTGAGAGATTTAATATGACTTTGGAAATGTACACATTCATTACAAAATGTTTTATCTAAATCATCGTTGTATCATCTTAACATAATTTTTCAGCACATTTAAAAACTTCTGAATCCATCAACGTAGTAAGGTTTTTTAAAAAAGGAATATTCCGATGTTAAATTATCATAGGCTTCTTTTCGTTTGATTAACTCTGTATGTAAATTATCTAAAATTACATAATATGCATTTATAAAAAAATGTTTTCTTCCACAAAAATTTGGTTCATCTTGCCTTAGCTCATCGTAAGATATTTTTCTTTTCTTCTTCCGTTATACATATAATTTATATGTTGTGCCCCCTCCAGATAATTCCGAAGATCATAAATGTAATGAATGAGTGATTTATACAATTCAACCACAATATTCAAATCAATATGAATAGACTGTAACTTTTTACTTGCAACATTAAAACGACTAAGGTCATCCCAAAATAATGACATAAAAATATTTTCGAAACAAACCAGATTTTTTAAAATACCTTTTGCTTCACCTATGCGCAAGACGAACACGTATCGCCCGTATCAATAGATTATGTTATAACGGGAGGAATATAGGTCATGTTAAAATAATAAATACTTGATGTAATGCGTAAAAATTAACCGAATGTAGTTTTGAGATGATTAAAGTAATGAAATTATTTATTACCTATGTATAAAATATTTAGCCACCCCCTCATAATCAGCTACCCGGGGCAACAGCCTCCTGTTGCCCCACCTCTAATACGACCCTGTATATATTGCAAGTCATTTTTCAGATGATGCTTCACAGTTTTGATTATATTACGATAGAAATGTTATCAATTCGCCGCGCAAATGTTGCTTCATTATCCGCTAATGTTTGCTTGCTGTGTGGACGTTCACGTATTGCCTCCCATCTAACCCTCACATTGCCTACCGTGAATTTAAAAATACTTACAAACTTAAAGTCTCTAAATCGTGAAAATTATTTGGCTGATGGCACACCGATTTAACACAAGGTTCACGGCCACCACTATAGATATAACTTTTTTAGTTCTTTTTAAAAAAATCCTTTAAATGTATTTAAATACAAAAAAAATAGATTATACTTAGAATTGCTTATTAACAGTAGTCGGCGAGATCATTATGTAAAAACTAAAAATGATAATTTTTTGTATTTAACCCCGGAGTTCTTTAATTTGAAAAATGTTTTATTCGCTAAAGGATATTCATTATTTTATTTTGATAAACATAAAAAATATTCATGTATTTTTGTATTTCATGACTGGTCACACTATATACAACAAACTGTATTAGCTCGTTTTAAGGATATTTTGTTTTTAAACATGTGTTGATAATAGTGTGGATATGACGACCAGAATAACAATTAATATGAGTAAATAAACCATAACTATAAATATTGGCATGAAAGTAAAAATAATTGAATGTCGAAAACGAAAATAAATAATAATTATGTGGCTGTTTACATTTACTTTTATCGGATTCATATACAATTTGTACGGCGTCAATGTGTGCCAATCCTCGTGCAATGATGGTGGGTGTTTGTATACCGAAAAGGGTGGTGTTAACAAAGTATGTGACTGCAGTATTTCCGATGGACTCCAGACTGGAAACGAATGTGAATCGTATGTGGACGCATGTAAAGATAGTTCGCCATGCTTAAACAATGGCACGTGTGTCACAGCGTTGGGGTATTGGTATTGCGATTGTCCAGATCATTATACCGGACAGAATTGCAATATTTACCGTAACGGTGAGTATGCATGATTTATTTAATTATTTATTTGTATCTATAGGAAGATAATACAAGATTACAAGAACAATAAAATATGTAGTATAATGTTGAGTGTAATATTATGCACAATAAACCCAATTCCATTTGCAAATATACGAGTCTTGTCCAAAAATAAGGTCTCCATAACTATAAAAAAAATTGTAAATTATTATATCAAAGATTTGTTCACTATTTTTCGACGTAATCACCGTTAATATCGAGATATACTTTTCGAGTTTTTGTATACTAGCGTCATGTGATTTTCCACCCACCTCTTTTATTTCAAATAGTACTTCTCTGCTGTCTTCACTTCTTTGTCTGAATTTAGCATTTTCCCACCCTTATTTTTCTTTAGTTTGGTGAACAAGTGATGGTCCGATGGGGCTCGGTTGGTTGCATGGGGGGGGGAGATTGTCAAAACTTAACATCTAAAAGAGCTTTTATGTTGCGTCCCGCGTGAAGTGTCAAGCGTTATCATGCAAAAAATGCACTCCATTTTTAGAATTTCAGGTATTTGGTTAATTATGGCTTGACCTAATTTTTTAAACGTCTCACAGTACAGGTAGAATTAATGGTGAACCCAGTTGCCATAATTTTTCACTTAAAATTTTCTTTTTTGGGGAGATTGAATGCCTCCACTTCATTGGCTGTTATTTCGTCTCTGGTGTTAAGTGATAATTCCACATATTTCTAAGTCATCTTTATTGACTTCATTCAATATTGTCATTATGTTTACATCACGGATTAATCCATGTAAAGGTTCAGCAAACCCGTAATCTGCGTCTGGACTCATATTTGTCGTTGGATTTTTCTGTCTTTCTATTTCACAAAAAGGTTTCCTACGACTCATAGTTGTATTTTTTATATTTTTTCAATGTTTGATATACATCGAAAAATCTTTAAGTATATATACCATTTTATTCACCTTTATAAGAAACAATAAATGAAAAAAATTAAGTGAGGTTTCTATGCATGCATTTTTTTTGGTTGCTCATGTACAATTTGACTTGTTTTAAATGTAACGTATTCTTATGCCCGCCGTGGTCACTCCGTAGTCAGACAAAACGCACGAACCATACGGCTCAAGTTCAAATTAATATATTTATAAAATATAACTACATAATTAATTTCAAAAATCTAGAGAAATGCTATATTCGTAAAAAAACATTATAACATTTAAATTGTCCTAATATTACATCCAAGCATGTTCTGGAAAAACTGTCGAAACTTACCTAAAAACAGTCAATTTTGCTATTAAACATTTTTAGTTGATTTTATTAAAATTATCAAAACAAAGTAAACATCTTAAATTAATCTATAATTTCTACATTAAAAAATAATCACTGAGTAAGAATAAAATAATAAATAATAATACAATTATACTAACGATGTTTCAGTATTAACGGTATTAAAATTTATTACTACCATTTTTATGTCGGAAAATTTTTATATTTTGTTGTCAGCTGTGCTTATACAATCTACGTTTATAATAGAAACAAATAAAATAATTTTTCTTTCGATCTAAGTAATTTCATTGTAGAAATCAATCTGGTTTTGCTTATTTTGTTTTTAATGAGTTGTTTGGTGTACTATTTATTGTTATAAATATAAACACAACTATAAGAAAGGTGGGCAAGTGAAGTACCACTTGACTGTACAATAGGCGTCCGATTGGACGGTGTTTATAAATTAAATTCAATGATTCAATTATGAGAAGTCTAATATTACACTTGCAGACTTAAGCAATAAAATTGAATATTTTATAAATTTTTAACTACAAAACAATTTGCTAATTTCATTAAAAGTTGAACTAAAGTAGTTTTAAAATAAAACTGTGCCCACGCCCCACATACATATTATGTATTTATAAAATTTAAAAAAAATAGTGGCACGAGAAATCTTTATTTTACCCCGGGATATCCAATTTCGTAAATATCTAATTTTCAAACACATACAAATATTTGAAGAATTATACTTTTTTTTCAATTCCAAAAATAACAACAAGTAAGGAACTTTGTATTAAATTTTTAATGGTTTCAAATGAGTGAAAAAATTACATTTAATTAACATTACATACCAGAACAAAGAATGTGAAGTACAATAATTAGCTTGTGAAAATATTGCCATAAATTCAAATTTCATTTTTGCAAAGAGATAGAATAAATATCTATTTTATTAACTATATAGCGTCATAGAGTGTTAAAACAGAAACAAATTATATAGGTACCTAGGTCAAAAATCCATATTGTGGCATACTTATTTAAATACTTACATTAAATTCAGTTTATCCTCTTTCTACGCACTTTTCAAACGTAACCGCCGAATGGTTTACGTACCTGGGTTCATTGTTTCTTTGGTGTCATTTTATTATATTTTTGAACACAACACTAATAAATAAAAAAATGTACAGTCGCAAATAAATATCCGAGATATAACGCGCGTTTGCGATTAAAAAAAAAATGTGTTAGGTACTAAAGAAACAAGTTGATGCTAATGGTTCAGCTTGCTTACTTGAAGTGAATAAATAATAATTAGGTATAAATTGTTGTTAAATATAAGAATAAAAAATTATTACCTATTGGCTAAATTTAATATATAAAAAATATAAAAATTAAAAAAAAAATTAACAAAATTATAAAAAATTATAGATTTGGCGTTCAGTACCTATAATATTCAAACTATTTTTAAATAGTATATATATTATATATTACAATTGTAAATGGATTTATTCCGTAAATAAATAAATAAAATAAATAATGAATACAAATATTTACGTTTTAAACAATATATATATATATATTTTAATATATGTTTAAGAAACAAATAAGGCCTATTTGAAGAAACCGAGTGTGTACTTTCGGAGAAAACTCAGACCAGGCGAATACGTCCAAATGATTTTTGTAAATGAATACTATGTGAAGTACAGATTTACACTTGCATTCGTAGATGAATCCACAACTTATACACAATATGCTGAAAATTGTACAGTACCAATAAATTATGCTATTAGATTATGTTTCAGCAATGACGACAAAGATTTACCAATAAATAAAAAGATGTGCGAGTATCTCAAAACTACTTACAGTAAATATGTGTACATTTAAAATTACTACTTATTTACTTTCTGCCAGCAAAAACAATTACTATATATTTTAAAAATTATGTTGAACATAATAGCCATTATATCTTTAGTAAATTCGCCGAGAGACTAGGACTGCGTGACGGACAAAAAATCGTAATACTCCACTACTACAACTACCTGATAGCTACGGACACGATCCATCTACTTATCACCTGTTAATTTAGAGTGAGGCATAGTTATACAGTGTCGTGTTTCATTAGAGTGATTGCGATCTATAATCTTGTGTTCAACTATATTTCGTGACCGCATTACCATTAACTTCGTCAATAAAATAGTTTGTCGCGGAGACGGGTTTTTTTATGGAGCACCCGTATGAATCATTTGTACGTGCAAAATAGTCCTGGACTCTTAGCGAATTTATTATTATATATTAGGTATACGATTAAGAAATATAATTCGATATGCCTATACCCTGTTCAGGTTAAGAGTGCCCAAGCTCGAGCATACATACTGAGCCGCCGACAACTGTTAGACATTGTACGACCGCCGTCGTTGATTGTCAGAGTCACTATGTATAAACATGCGTCGGCACACCAAAGCGCTCCCTGTAGCAAAATATATGCGTGAACAGAACTGATTTTCGTTCGAGCAACTGGGCACTCTTAACCTGAACACCGTATTTAACATTATTAAAAATTAGAAAATTGAATTGCAAGTCTTTGGTTAAATTTAAATTTAAAACTGTTGTATTTTGGTAATAATACTTTATAAGCACAAGTTCTAAATTCTCTTGATATACTCCATGTCACGATCGAACTTCGATTTCACGCATCATCCATTTCATCCACATACTGACAACGTTTAACAACGGATCATTAACGGTCGAAAATAAGCTTTATACTATTTAATATACACGTGTTCTCGAAAGAATACCACAACTTAAAAAATCTATAACTTCAAAACCAGGGGCGTAGCCAAGATTTCATTTCAGGAGGGGGGTTGGTCAAGTAAAAAAAAGTAATAATAATAAGTAATTTTAACCATTCTTATTAATTAAGCAAAAATTAAATTCGTAATAAGCTAGATCTCTGAAACCGGAGAGCGGATTTTATTGCTTGGGATCTTGTTAGATTCACATTGGCTAGGAGAAGTTCAGTGATGATTTTCAGAACTTTATCTCTTATAGTTAATTTACTACAGAGTTTCAAAAAAAATGAAAACACATTTTGTTGGGCGTTTTTTTTTTATGTTTTTCAACTTTATAGCTTTGTAGTGAGTTAACGATTGGAGATAAAGTTCTAAAAATCTTCACAGAACTTCTTCTAGCTAATGTGAATCTAACAAGACCCCATATAACAAAATCCGTTCTCTGGTTTTCCATGGACCCCTCCCCTTCTGGCTACTTCACTGTTCAAAACTAAAATACGTAAGGCATGCTGCCATCTACCATTGTGAAAAAGAAGCCTCACCCCATTGATAATTATCCGTTAATCGGTATTTGTATAAAGAGTATCCACAACGCCCGATATGACTTCCCGTGATTTTTTTCTATGGGTGATATATACTAGATAATAATATCTAGTAATCGAAATAAATAAAGTTACAGTTAGAAAACTCAGCACCTAACTACTACTATACAGATTACTATAGGTAACAAATAATATTATTAACAATATATTAAACAATATAACAATAATATCACATCAATTGGCCACTCTATTTATTATCAAGGCTCTCTACATCTAACTATCCAATTTGTTTTTGAATGTAATGAATACTTCTGAACCCAATCATCGCAGCCTTTACTGTATGAATCATCGACTTGGTAAATTTTTGTTCTGATTGTAGCATTATACTCACTATCATTAACAACATTACACTTCACAACTTAAATATTAGAGTTGGAATTAAAAAGATAAGACATATTTGTAGATAGAACTTTAATTAAATGATATTTTCAAAGCATTATAAAGTACACTAAATATAGGTAGGTACTAAATAATAATATTAAAGTGTGATAACGATAGCTATTAATAACTTTTGTATTAAAAAAAATAACTGCTCCTCAATAAACATTAATTCATTAAGTTTTGAAGGAACTTTAGTACTTAATACATTTTGTATATTACATGTTACATAGGCCATCTTACTTAGAAGAGGGCAGTGTACTGTGGGGGGCTCTTTTTTCGAAACTATTTTTGATACTGGATTTATTTCTTTGTTTAATTAAACATCATAAGCGACACTTGGGGATGATTCCAGAGGGGGCAAACAAGTAGTTACCATAACCCAAAAAAATGGACTTTCATAACCCAATTCTCCCAAAATAAAATTTCATTTTTTTTTTTTTATTGCATTTTTACCAAATTTGACTTAAGTAAAAAAGTTTTTTGACTTAATTTACTAAAATAAACTATTATAGTTCAAAAATATAACCTAAAATATTAGGAGATATTTCAAACTATTAACTATTGTATTTTGAGGTATGAATATTTGAATAATAATTCACATTTTACATTAACTTATATCCATATATTTTGTATAGAATAACTTAACAGAAAATTACAAAACAATTTACTTAAGTGCTAAACGTCGACCCTGTATTGAAGCTTCTACATCAAACCTATTAATAATTTGTTTAAAGTCAATTTTTTATTCGTTATGTATGTATAACACTGCCAAATTGTTTAAACGTTCTTGAGTCATGAATTCTTAAATATAATGTTTTTAGTTGACGTAGAGCAGAGAAACTACGCTCAAAGAAGAAGTATTGGTAGTTAAAAAAATTTTCAAAATTTCTGTGTAAATTGGGAATTCCGTCTTTTATTTCTTTTGATTTTACATAATTTATTCTTTTTATAATTGAATCACAGCCTTGGTTCATAAATAGCCTATTGAGCATTTCAATCTCACTTGGCAATTCTTCAGATTCTAATTTATAAATCTTATAAACTTCATATATTGATTCAATTAAGGGGTTTTTATTAAATAATACATCAGACATAGAATTTAAGCGATAAATCATTTTCTTTGAATATGTTGTTCGTGTACATTACTATACTATCTAAAATACTGTAATTCACATTAACTTTATAATGGTCTTGAACATTTTGTACAGACTATTTGGTACCACCACCTAATTTTAATGGTACAGACTTCAATCGAGGTAGCTTATCATCACTAAAACTATTACTTATTGAAGTATTTTCAAATCTTTCCCATTATCTTCTGTTCTTAAATCTTTAAAAATGATAATAGTTTCTTTGACCATTTTGATGACCAAACCATAATTCTAAGATGGAGATTGCAAGTATTTGGACAGAACATTTGTCTTGGTTAATACATCTTTTATTAAAATGAGAGCAAATACTAGCTCAAATGACTGAATACAATTGAGTAAAGCAGCAGCATCAGACCCAGATTTAGCACCATTTTCTGCTTTTTCAACCAAAGTATCAATTATAGCAGTTTAATTGCATTTTATTGACCTTAGTGCTTCTTAACGGCAACTCTAGCGAGTATCACTTAAAGATTTAAGTGTTTTAGGACCGGTACCAAAACTTAACATTTATTCAAAAATAGCATATCGCTTAGATGATGCTCCATTAAAACTCTAAAGTTTTTGTAAAGTACCAAACAGATTTCTAACACATGGTACTTGTTTGGCTGAATCTACCAAACATAAGCTTAAAACGTGAGTATAACAGTGTAGGTAAATTGCTAAATTATTGTCTGCCATTATTCTTGCTCGTGCCCCCTTGTAGGCACCTCGCATCGATGCTGCGCCATCATAACACTGTCCCCTGATGTATTCCATTTTAAGTCTTATAAACTCCAAAACATTTTTAAGTAACTCAACAAGTGATTCTCCATTAGTTGTCTTGGTTCGATGGAAGCCTAAAAAGATTTATCTAGGCTCTAAATTAATTATATACCTTATAAACACAAAAACTTGTTCATATCGACCGAAATCTTGGGTTTCGTCAATACGTTAAATCAAGGGTGCCCAATTTATTTTGGAAGTAGTCTATAATTGCAATTACATTTAGCTGGCGGGTCATGTTATGAACTAGACTTGCTTACACTTATAATTCATCTAAAATTCTATTTTCAATAGATACTTAATTAGATAGGACAGATAGGTATTTAAATTAAACGACATTTTAAATTTCATATGTTTTAATTTTAATTTTTAATAATATTTAAAAAAAAACATCAGTGAGACCTATGAAGAGACTTATTAGCTAATAATTTTTCAATATCTGGTGATAAATCTGATGTTGATAACAACATCAAATCTGAAATATGAGGCGCAGTTAACGAACTACGATATTTATTTTTGACATAGGTTAGAGTAAAAAAAGCTTTTTCGCAAATATATGTTGATCCAAATCTGCTTTAAATCCGCAAGGCAAGATCACACGTTGCAGGAAAGCCTTCTTTTGGTACTAATTTCCAAAATGTTATTAAATTTTCTGAAGACTGCAGCTGTGGTTGTGATGATACAATTTCGGTAAATATCTGCTTCAAGGAAACGTGGTTTTGAATTTCTGTGATTTCCAACTGGATATTGCATGAATATTTTTGTATTTCACTAAAAGTGATTGAAAATGGGTTCATGAAAAACATAATGTTATTTTTGTCCTCCTCAAAATCTAGAAATCTGTTATCAAAAGACTGCAACAATAATTAAATTTGTGTTTGGTATTTCGAGATGTCAGGCGAAGTATTTTCTAGTTTTCCTCTTATATCTACAAGCGTAGGAAAATTATTATTATATATATTATTAATAAATATTAATCTAGATATTATTTCTAGTCAAATTTGTCAAAAAAAAAGGGAGAATTTCTTTTTAAATCCGTAAACCAAATTTAACATTATTGGTAACGAACAGTCCTTCCCTTTCAGCTTCCGGTTAAGTATGTTGAGGTGTTGTGTAATATCTATTAAAAACGCAAGATCGCATAACCATGAATTACTTGCAAGTAAATCTCGCTCATCAGGCATTGCCCGCGTTTCTACTAAAAATTGCTAGACCTCTCTCCTCAAAAGAAAAAAATGTTTCAGCATTTCACCCTTAGATAACCAGTGGACAGCACAATACAAATGTAATTGACCGAATTCATTGTTTTCTTCTTCAAATAAAACCCTGAATTATCTTCGATGAACCGCATTGGTTCGGGTATAATTAATACAGCGTACTATAGGATCAATAACATCATTAAACTTCATATCTTTGACACATAAAACTTCCTGATGGATGATACAATGATATGACAATAATTCCCGGCCTAAGAACTGTTTTAACAAGGCCACACAACCATTTATTTTTCCGTCATAGCGGGTGCTCCATCAGTATAAACAAAATTAATTTTTTTCCATGCTATACCTTATATGTCGGCACATTCCTTGATTTTCATAAATATGTCTCTTCCGGTGCTTGTAGTTTCCAACTGGCTGAGCTCTAATAAATCTTTAAATACTGAGAAAATACTGAGGATGAAAATTTTCATCAATACACCTCACGAAGATGGCTAGCTGTAACATACTCGTCAAATCACAAGTTTCATCCAACGTCAATGAAAAATATTTACATTTCGTTACTGTTTGTGTTATTTGGTTGCTAATATCGTTTGACATCTCCTCTACTCGTCTTGTTCAGTATTTCTCGAAAGTAAAATACCGTCTGCTTTAGTTTTTACATTTTTATCATTACAGTTTTTAGAAAAAATTGATAAAGCCTCTTTTATAATTTCCCCATCAGAAAAAGACTTTTTATTTTTGGCTAAAAGTAAAGATATCTCATATGATGTTTTTACCATAGATTCGAGTTTATCAAATTTTTTTACAAACAGATTCTGCTGACCAAATATTTCTTTTTTTTGTTCTTGATAAACTTAGCTCTTAGAGAACTTCCTTTCGGGTAATTTTTTTTAATACTTGAATGATTTTGTTTAAAATGCCGTTCTAAATTATATTTTTTTCGACGGCAATCGTAGTGTGGAGTAAATAAGACATATGGTCTTCAATGCTTTGCTTTCAGTAAAGCAATATTGCATCTCCCATTCTTCGTGAAATGTCCGAGAACGTTCTTTCAATTTCAACGTAATTGGTTTGCTGAGAGCCATTCTGGCTTAAAATTCACAAGTAAAAACAGAATAAACGCAATTATTACAAAATAATTTTATATTTATTAAATTATACGTATTATTATTATGACCGTAGCAAAGGCGAGTGCGGAGCGACTGATTTTGGTCGCTATTTGTACAATACTTATAACAATTTATTATCTAAACTCTCCGATATACAACGAATATGTTGACGGACGGTTACGATAATCTATAAACATAAAAATTATACCGATTAACATCACGACAAATGCGGGTTCGGGTAAAACGCATCCGGTTGTCACCGGAAAACCCAATAACATTGCTGTGTGGAATGGTCCTAGTGCTAATTTGATACACACACGTATACAATATATATATATATGATATAATAAAGTAATTACTAACCAAGGTTTATAGATGAATTAAGTTTGATAACAATTATTATAATTTTATCAATATTCGATTATTCAATAAACATGAGTATAATTCTAATACCTATTCTTATATATAGGTATTCGAATAGGCTGCCTAATTAACCTTAATCAGCTTCAAATTTCATTTGAACCAAAATCTATTTTCTTGTTTTACATCAGAAATTAAAATTACAGAGGGAATATCATTAATTATTTTAAATTTAATTTAACTTTTCGACGTTCATTAATAAAAGAATGAAATAACAGGTTTTTTCGTTAATTTTTTTTTTTGGAAATGACCTGACAATGAATGAACTGATATGATCCCCCCAAGTTGTCGCTTATGTTAAACAGTAAATTTAGTAAAATTATAGAATTTTAAAAATGTGGTGTAAATATATCATAGATAGCCCTAACTCTGTTAAAATGGGAAGGAAAATGTAAGTACAGTGTAATACTTTAAGTACTTACTAAAAATATTCGAAAACTAGTGCAATACCTAAAATAATTCAGGACAAAACTAGTGTAGTAGGTACCAATAAAAATCCGCTACCAAAGTAGTGTAATAATTTTAAATTCGGGATCCAACTCGGATGCAGCCACATATGTATACCGAATACAATCACAAAGTGATATATTGATAATTCATAAATTAAAGTGATATATATACATTTAAGTGATTTATATTATTATTAGCTGTCCCCGTGTGCTTCGTCGCCCGTACAAAATGCTCCCGTGTTAAGTTTGGTTGCCTATAACGCTAACATTTAGCGTAAGGATAAAAACTATTTTTGGTCTTCTAATTTGGTGTATAGATTATACTCTGGCATATCAATTTTATATAACTGTTCCGCCCAATCGATTATAATATATCACTCGTTTTCATGAAAATCGGTCAAGCCGTTTTGGAGGAGTTTGGCCACATACATTTTCACACGAGATACAGTTTTTTTGACACGAGATTTTTATATATTAGATATTTTTATTATTTATTAACCCTATTACATCGTTTGTCACATTAAATCTAAGTAATATTCAATAATTATTACATATTTTGTAATCAACTGTCATAATTAGATAATTATTTGTTATATTTGTTTCTGTATTAAAATTTTTAAATGGCAAGTGACTTACATTTGATATTAATTTAACTATTGTTTTAAAATATGACCTAGTTAGTTTCGATCATAATTTGATACTCTTTTTAATTTATTAGAATTATTGGTGAAAAAAAATTAGGTTTTGTTTTAATATTTTCTACCTCAGAGTAACTAAAAGCCTCTTTTCTGGTGATATAGGATTTCGGAAATTGGTTTTCGTTTTCTTTATGATATCTTTAATAGTATTAAGTACTAAGTTGAAAGTTCCTTCGTCCGTATGGCAATACTTAAACAAATTGTCCGGGTGTATTTTTAACTTAAAAAAAAGAGTATGATATTCACCTTCTGTTTTTTTTATTTATATTTAACTCGTGTACCTACCCATAAACGTTCTTTAAACATTTCAACTTTTGCTTCTATTAAAGCAGAATTTTCGGATAAAAAAATTTTACGCACATGGTTTGAATTGTATGAAGTCATCTCGGCGATTAAAACTATTCATCACAAAACAATAAAATCGTGGGACTGGCCCTATCAAAATCGTAAAAATCGCTAGACAATATCACTCGCATCGAAAATCGCGGTCAGTGGACCATACCTTTAAGGGTCGGCAATGCTTTATATAGTGTATATATTATATAATGTGTGTAGGTACACATATAACATATTTCAAATGGCACATAATGGGGGAAACGGGGCTTTATAACAGTCGCTGTCATTAGTCTGCATACGGGTTACCTACTTATTCTCTCGTAGCACGGAGTTTAAAAGTATTAACAAAGACCTATTTACTAGGATAATAGAAATAGTATAAAAATACATATTTCGTAGATCATGTCTCATGTAGATACTTTTTATAAAACTATTTAAAGATACTCATCCATTTATATAGTTAAAATTATTTTCAACTAAGATAAATTATATTTTTGTACAGTTATAAAAGTATAACTATAATTTCTTTAAAATAATTTTATCTAGTTGATATATGTTTTAAGCCGTGTTATGTGTTTTAATAAAGGACATTCAACAGTGGATGCTTTGGTTAATAAATATGCTTTACAGAAGTCGAAAGAAGGAAGACGGGATGTTTATTGCAATGGAGATAAAAGTCAAGGAAGAGTGGGTGGCTTGTACAAGGTACAATTAAATATTTACGAAGGTTTGGAGGAAGGGCGTGACAGTAAAGAACTGCTGTTTTCGTATATTTATTATCATTTGCTTATTGATGACGATTCGACAAATTGTATACCATTTATTGAAAAAGGACAAAACTGGTGTGTAGTGTTTATACTTTCTTATCAACCAACTGTTTAAACTTTAAAAATGTTAACACCATAAAAATAACAAATAATGTAACTTATTTAATTCATATAAACAGGTTTGAACAACATAAATTTTTTTATAACTAAATAATTTATTAAACTAATCACGTGGCATAACACCATTTCCCGATCGGAACGAAAATTGCCTTTGCAATTTTTTAGAACGCAATAAACAAGAATTTATACATAATTCACAATTTGTTTAATAAGTTTAGTAACAGTACAGTCAGCAACAATGCATCATGTGTCTCTGACCACTAAAATCGATCAAAAATCATTATCGTAGTAATAAAATCATAGATTAAATTGAAGAGAACTGTGTTAATATGGAGCTAATAATATCATATGGTCAAATTGATATTATCTAACATTTTAGTCGAGTGGGAATAGATGAGCGAATTTTGGGTTTGATCATGCAAATGCGTGATAATTATGTGTCAATTCTGTGTTAAATAATGGCGTAGGAAAAATGTTAGAAAACCAAATACTTCCCATTAGGTTGTAAATGAAGAAATGTGTGAATTAAGGGAATCGTTTAATTGAGCTTACATAAAACGTTAGGTTCCAGACTAGTGCAAATAATATGCTTGTGCTAAATTGCAACCAAATGTATTTGTGATATGGATTTAGTTGGAAACATATGTCGCTGACCTCACCCTTACTAAACTTTAATTTAAGCCTAAACCAAATACTTGAAAATTGTGAAATGTGTTGTGCAAATTACGTGTTAAATTATTGGAAAACAATTTTTTGATGAGGTTAGTCGGGTACAAGTACATAAACTGATATTATAATATATTATATTTATATTTTTATATTGGAATATGTAATTGATTCACCGCTACTACTCCATTATATTAGTATTAATATTTACAATCATTAAAACAATCTTATTTTTATTTTGTGTGTTCAAAAATATGTTTTTTAGTGCAGAACTTGAAGAACCATGTGAATTAAAAAGAAATGAAACTAAAGTTATTAAAATCAAAATAATTCCGGACACTGAAGTGTGTGATCCTAATAAACCCATTAGATACACTTATGAATGGAAAATATTAACGTTTCTAACTAAGCCACAATTTATCCATGGTAATTTATAATAAGTATAATATGCAGTTTATAAATGAGCACAACATTTTTTCGTGGGGTGTAATATTAGTAGGGATAACTTATTTGTTTTTTAGATTTTGAACGAAGTGAGGAATGTATTGATTTTACAATGATGTATGTTTTTTTTCTTGTGTCTGTCATCAGTGTCATCACGTTTTGGAGTAGAATTAAATAATAATGCTTCGATTTTTGACATCAGCCCCTCTTTAATAAGGAAAATTTATCAAGTTGGTACTTTGGGGGAGGGGGGTCAAAAGTAAAAAAATTCTAGTAGTTTTCAAAAGTATCAACAAAAACCCTAAAAAAGCAACGGATAAACAGGAATTTTTACGTATAATCAGTTTTCGACGAAATCGTTTTTTTTTTTTTTTATTTTGCTGTAACTCTAAAACGAATCACTAAGTAGTAATCCGTGTCACCATCGGCACCTCTATGACTTCTTACATCGTAAATGGTACTACGGTATCTAGTCTGTATGAGAACGTGGTCAATTTGGTTTAGGGTTTCATCATCCGGTGACCTTCACGTGACTTTGTGAATATTTTTATGTGGGAACGTAGTTCTACTAACAGTCAATCCATTTGATGTTGCAAACGCTATCAATCATTGACCATTGTCATTGCTGTTACTATGCAAACTTTCCTTTCCTATGCAAAGGAAGTACAGTGGTTCCCGTCTGAATTTTGCATTGAAGTCACCTAATACAATCTAAAGATTAAATTTTCTTAAGATAAATCACGTTCTCAGTGATACTATCGTATGTTTCAGTCAGTTCATCGTTTAAAACATCTTTCACATTTTCGTCTTTTACTTCTGTTAGTACAAGTCCATTTATTATACGAATATTATGCAATGTAAAATAAGATTTTGTAGGTAACATAATATTATAATATGTGATTCTTAGGGTGTGATTTGGTGTGTATTTGACTGCAGTCACTGAATAGTATTGCGGTCAATCGCGGTTCGGCATTGAAAGCTCTCGGATAAATGATTAGCGATGAACTTATGTCCCACTTACGAGAATAAGTGTATCAAAAACCAATCGTACCGTACCCTACTGTAAAAATAAATTTCATATTTAATGGCAATAGTTGTCAAAGTTTAAGTAATAATAATATTAAAAAAAAAATATTGAATCCATTACCTATCTAATAGTGTAATAAAAATATGTATGAGCCAATTTAAATGTTTAATAATTTTGTTGAGTGTAAACATTTTAAACTTTATATACAATTGTTAAGAACTATTTTTTTTTTAATAGATGACAATATGAAAAATAATTTAGTTACCAATATTGACAATGAAACTCTGACCAATCAAGATTTGGTAATCCCTCGATATACTTTAGCCCAAGGGTTTAAAACTGTAATGTTTAAAGTACAAGTTAATGACGAAGAAAATAGTTCAGTGCTGTATAAATCAAATATGGCCGTGGTATTTATTAACACTAAACGTGACATATCAAATATCATATATTTAAATCATTAGTTATAAGTTTAGTGTTATGTAAGAGTAATTATGGATGGATTACACGCTGAAATCGTTGGCAGTCCTGTGAGATCTGTTAGTAATTCCTATTTGATTACTTTGGATGCAACACTATCGTACAACCCCAACGAACCGAGCCATAAACAAGACCAAGGCATATATTATATATGGCGTTGTGACGTGGAAGCAGACGATGTCAATTGTAAAGAGCACATGACTACAAGTAAAAAGCAATAATTTTATAATACAATTACTGGTTTTGGTTTACATCAAATTATAATATACATATTACTATAAAAACACTTTAGGTCGCACACGCAAACTCACAGGGCTATTGGACAAAGCAAAAAGTATGTATTTAAATTGATTACACGAGTAAGCGACGAGTACGCCAAAAGCGTTGGGAGACCAAAAGATGGAACTGCAGAAATAATATTGTAACTATTGCAACTACCATAGATCTCAGTATTAAGTAAGTTCTATATTAATAAACAGTGTTTATAGGTTTCCAATACAGTAAATATAAAATAACAAATTTATTTTGGTAGGTACTGTATAATCTGGTAAACACTTTATTATTAAAAATAATTTATGATTGTCTTATTATCGTAGTAAGTAGGCAAATTTAATATAATTATTTTTTTATAATATCTATTCAAAAAAAAAAAAATTAATACAGGAAATTAGTTTTTAGTTTTTATTATAGTTTATTTTGTTTTATTTACAGGTGTGTGAAAAATTGTAGACATTTATCAAGGCCATTAGAAATTATTTATTTAATGGCCGAAAATAAATGTAATAATAACTGCTCACTCGAATGGTTTTATAAAGAAAATCAAACGTTACTTTCATCTCCGCAAAAAATGTAAGAGAACTTGACACACCGCCTCATATTTTTATATCAATAAAACGGTCACTGGACTACAATAAAGTGTACACATTAAAGTAAAAGGTTTGGAATAATAAATAGTGTAATATTATTTAAACCATTGTAAAAAGATACCTATAACGATACATCGCCTTTTATATATTTTCGCTTTTTTATAACATCATAGCTATACAGTATACAGGGTATCTCATGAGGATTTACCCATTGCTGAAATAATGGAAATACTATATTTTGTTTTTTCTAATAAAATCGACAGGAACGATAACTACAAATATTTCATGTATTTTAATGTTTTGGCGAAAAAGTTGAAAAATATATTTTTTTATTTAATTATTTTCAAAAAAATTGAAGATAGCCATTTTGTAGAGTTTATTTTTTCTGAGAATATTGATGTTTCAATATTTTAATTTAATCAATATCCTGATTTTTAATACTTTTTCTAGTTTTTAAAAAATACTGCAAATTATTTAATACGATTGTGGTCACTGATTATAAATATTTATAATGGTTTATTAGCATTTATAATCAATGGTAGATTATACCATACCAAACATACCAACAGGCCATATAATATTAACTATTACGTATTTACTATTTATACGTTCATGAACAAAAGGCCTTTTTTTGCTAAATTCAAAGTAAACAAAATAAATTTATTTTATCTATTGATTATAATTATTTATATATAACCGTATTTCATACTAGGTTAACAAAGATGTACATATTAACATTTTGTACCAAAGTTATTTATTTTTATTTAAATTTTTAACAACATTGATAAAACAAAATACGTTTATTGCGCACCGCACTAAAAGCGTTCGCTCGGCATGCAAGCACGCAGGCCACATGTTTGATACAAATTATAAAATGATACCACTAGGTTATCTAAATAATAATTTGGAGTTTTTCTCGAAACTATAAAAAATATTTTAAAATCAGGAAATTAATGAAATTAAAATGTCGAAACGTCAATATTTTCAGAAAAATGAACTCTACAAAATGGCTATCTTCATTTTTTTGAAAATAATTCAATAAAAAAATAATTTTTTTAACTTTTTACCAAAACATTAAAATAAACTAAAACATAAAATATTTGTAATTTTTGTCCCTGTGAATCTTATTAAAAAAAAACAGAATTATTATGATATTTCCATTATTTCAGGATATATCGCAATGGGTAAATCCTCACTAGACACTGTGTATGATTTGTAAACAACATAAACTATTTGTTTAACTGTTTTAATTTGAAAGTAAATAGGTACTCTACAATTAAATCAAAAATTTTAACTTGATTGTCATCAATAAAAAAAAACATTATTTTGATAGAAGTGAATAAACTATTGCCGGCATGTCAGGACTAGGCAAATGTAAAACATTTATGTCACTTGAGTATTAGTTATTTTTTATTAGCTTATGGGATATTTTATGGTACTTAGCTTAATAATTTTAGACACGTGATAAAAATTCAGTAATTTGTAATACTAATTCTAAGTGGCTCAAGAGGTATGCCGAATTTGTGTTATAGATACCTATTTAAATTCAAATAGATACTAGTTAAAAATATTATTATAAAAATGTTCAATTTATTAATTAAATCAATGTTATGTGGATTCAAAATTAATGCCATTATATTATATTCTCCTGTGAATATTA
>NC_040879.1:48834678-48890575 GCF_003676215.2 Rhopalosiphum maidis
TGTTAAAAAGAAATAATCTTATAATTTAAAAAGTATCTTATATTAATTAGGCTTATAATATTGAAAAAGACAAAAGTAAGTATTAATAGAATGGTTCAATTAATTTTAGAAAAATTGTGTAAGGAAGGAAATAATTGAAGCCGGTCAAAAATGTTTTTGATCAGATAAGGTATTGACATTTATTTAATATGTAACTGATTTTTGTCCAATACTACAAAATTCCAAAATTTATACGCCTGATAAATGTTTAATGTAATTTTATAATTTATATTACTATCACAAAAACAGATGGTATATTACAAGTTATAACAATTATGTATAACGCCTCAATTATTTTTCCAGATCCAATGAGGCAATGACTAAGGAATAGCAGTAACACACTACAACCAAATAAAAACAGACAACAAATATTAGTTTATTTGATGAAAAATAAACATTGTTTATTCATTTATTAAATATAGTTGAAATTGCAAACTATGGTCCCCGGTCGGCTGTCTTTGAGTTTAGAAACAAAAAGGAACAGCATCATCGACAACCCGATCTCAGTTATTATAAAAAATAATGTCCTTTTTGTTTGTTCATTTTTTTTTAATATATCTTACATTTTTTTTTTTAACGAGGACAAATAAGTATTTTACTATTATTTTATATTTATTTTATTTTTATTTTTTACCTAAATTAAATTTTGTTTAAAAATTTTAACTTATTTTCCATAATATGACATAAAACTATTTAATCGAAGAAGAAAAATATATTTGGTACATGCCGCATAATATTATGGTTAAAATGTTATATAAATGTCGCTCTTATAATCCCATGGCAATTTTAAAATCTTAATAGCTGTGCAAGATATCAGGGGAATCCTAATTAGATGAATAGAGATTCTTCTGTAACAAAATATATATTTTATAATAAAAATACTTTCACTTTTAAGAAAAACATGATTTAAGTTGCACAACATTTAAGGGGAAAAGTAGTTAGTACTACCTTCTAGTGAAGTTTATTTTAGGAAAGAAGAAGTGTACTCGCCGTGGGTCTTCGGTAAAATATACACTGTTAGTGGCTATTCGTTAAAAATAATACAAGAATGAATTCGAATGCGGGGGAGCCAAAAAAAGTGCTTATGAAATGAAAGTCAGTGGTCAATGCGTAGATAATTTGTATGTCTTTATTCAGTCTCAAATATCAGTGAGGAAATGTAGATCAAACACACTCGTTTGTTTTCGAACTTAATTATTAAATTCATCTATTTTTTATACATATACGAAGATATAAGGAATGATGCTTATTTAGTTAAAACTATTTTGACAAAATTATGTAATTTAATATTTTTTGATGTTATTTTTTATAGAAATTGTATAACTAATCGGTTTATATACATATTACATAAGTTATATTTTAATAAACTCCTAACCCGATTTTTATTTATAGATATTAATATAATACGTATAATATGTACCTACAGAGGTATTAACTTTTTTTAAAATTCAAATTAACAAATATTATTATTATTAACTATATATTAGCCTTTAATCACTGTCAAGGATATATCGTTATCGTACCTACCTACTGTCTATAGCTATGCCGTAAAATGTTCATTTCGATTGGTCACAAAACGCGAACCGCTCGCGAAACCGACGGGGTCACGGTACGCAAGCATTACTGTCTATAAATCGGCCCTCGAACATCGGGACCACATTATTATGGCTGTGGTGTGACCTGCAGGTCAGATAAAGTACACTGAGCTGTCATAATACGACAGAAATCTAAAATTAGAGTTACCACACCATGCAGTGAATATGTCCCAATAGGCCAGTTCACCAATGTTCCCGGAAAATCAATAGATGTAATATTATATTAATAAGAACGTGGGTTTTTATGTGATCATATATAATTATTGTTTTCCTTTATGTATATTTTTTTAGTAATTTTCACGATTTGTAATGGTTTTAAGCAAATGGCAGTTTATATATTCGATGAATATTACACATTTAAAAAAATATGATTTGATATCAATTGTACATTTAAGTGCAATTAAAATAATTTGTACTGATTTCATAATCGATTAAAAATTTGTTAACAAAATATATGTGATCGAATAGTAAATTATAATGCTAAATGTTATTGAATACTATAAATCTGTCGTTTGTTGGTAAACTAATATACATCTTATCATTTTTTTATAATAAAAAAGTAAATTAATTATTTCGTTCACTAAGGCTTAATAACTAAGCGATATCGCTAAAAACTATAGTATTTGTTTAGCACTGAGTATTTAATTAAGTTGTTAACTTTAATATAAATGATATTTTTAATTAATAACTATCACATAACCTACTTAATAGGGTATTTCTTTTTTACTTATTTTTAAAAATATTTTTTTTCGAAGTAGTTAAATATTTTTATGACTTTTATCACGTATTATTTATCATATTGTGATACTTTGTTATGTTACGGATACGAATTAAAATATACTAAGTATATTAATAAGTATACTTTAATTCTTGGTTTTAGATATAAACTATACGCTGATGCTATTTTTGGGTAACATAATTTCGGTAAGATAATAAAAAAATATTTTGTTACCAATTAATAGAAAATAAAAAAATTAAAAATGTAGACATCGGGGTGCAAGTATAACCTACTAATTTAAGCAAATATACATTTTACTTCAACTTTTTACGATTATTAGTTAAATATGTTATTATTATTATTGTTATGGAACTATTTTTCTGCATACAAAACTAATGAACACGCGTGATGTGAAAAATAACGTTTAATTGTGTTTGTTTGTCAAATAAAATCCAAAAAAAAAATATTTTTAGATTTTTCAGGTGTTTTTCCAAAGTATAGCAACTGGTAGCTCAATGGTTACAGTGAAATTGTACAAAAAACATTTAAGTACATGGTTGAAATATTAACATATAATTAAAATATTTAATAAGAAATAAAAACAGAAAAAATGTACAAAAAAATAAATAACATAGAAAATATAAAAAATATATAATAAGATACAGTATGTTAATTGGAATAGTGATACGGTTCACTATTGACAGTCCTCAGCGTTCTTATAGAAGTGGCTCATTAGCAGCATATAGTTTGTGTTACGAACAGGAATATAAAACGGATAGTTATTACGTATGGCCCAAGTAAGGATTCTGAAATTAATGCAAAAGAGGAAATTTGGGGAATCAATTTTACCAGAAAGTAAATTAGAAAGAAAAGTTAAAGTCGCTTGTACTCTCCTATCAACAGTATCAACCAACGGGGATAATTACAGAGAATAAAGGACTAGTTGGAATAATCATGTAGCTGGTGCTCAATTTTGACTAGCAAAGAATAAAAATGTACGTTGTGCACACTCCAAGAAATAACTATGACTAATTGCACACGGACTCCATAATACAGATCCGCATTTAAGTACAGATCGTACAAAGTCACAGTTTAATGATTTGATCGTGATGACCAATTTGAACTAAAAATAAACACTTAAGAATGTTTAATGCTTTGCGCAATAAAAATTTGTTTGGTGAAATTATGTATAGCGTAGAATTTAGATACAATAAACATGTAGTTTACAACTTTACTTAATATATACTTCAATTTAATATCATAATAGAGCGAAACCGACCGATTGTAATTATTATTTTTAAATTGCACATTATTATGATATTATAAAACTGACCTGTTCACCGGTCGTCACTCGCAAAATAGCGAAACAAATATCCGTTTTTAACCTTTCAACTAAAACGGTTAATGTTTTCATATACTAAACACACTCCCTTCATAAATTATAATATTGTTGAAAGATAATAATATTGTTATTATTACTATCGACTTGATAGAAATAATAAAACAACTATGTACGGTTTCAGTGTGATGTATATTATTATGTACTTATATATTTTAAACATAACATAGACTTAAAGTATACGACGGGCAAGACCCGTTGAGTCTTGAGTGTTTATTTTTGAGTAGGTGTATTATTATTTATTATTAATAACTGTACGCTGCGTTCACATAAAAGAGCACTTTAAAAAATACAATTTTATTCCTATGGATTTTATTTATTTATTTTTTCACGAATACTGAAATCATAACAATATTATTAAGGAGTATATATAGGTAGATATATATGAAACAGTAATACACACGTTACATGTTATTGAATTAAAAAAAACATACGCTAAATTTTGCTAATGGAACACTGTCGTAATATTAATACATTTTCCTTTAGCCTACAGCCTCGAGTAGCTTTACGATGTATTCGCGTTAGTAGTGTCTAAACAGCAAATTAAACTAAAATCGAGTAAAGGTATATATTTCGATTAATTGTATAGAAAAAAAATAAAAATGAAGAAAATAGGTAACCATTCTACTGTACAGATTTAGATGGTATGAATGTATGGCATCGTTAAGTAAGTCATTGTAACGAGTTAAATTTGAATTCAATGATAACAAATAAACTATTATATATTAAAAATTATTCGAGACGAATGTTGAGAGACCACATATACATATAACTAAGTGTATATTTTTTTAATACAGACTACTTTATATTACTATTGAACTACTTTATTGTACTACTATTATATTTTTTATAGTAAGTTAACAGTAAGTTGATTTAATTTCTGCCAAATTGGATTTTAAAATTTTAAATATATATATATAAATATATTAAATATAATAATATATTATGTTATAAATTTCAAACACCCACAAATAAATTTTTAAATTATAACAAAATAACAAAAGTCTTTATTTTTCGTAAAAATATTTAATTTTGTCTGAATTTGAATTAAAAATTCTATAGAAAAAAATTGTGTTCATACATTTTTTAAACGGTTCCAGTAAAAACCAAGGTTACGAAGAACTCTATATTACATTATTATTTAATTGTTAGCTTTTTAAACATTAATATTTTATAAATAAATTATTAATTAAAAAATTATTTGAAAATTTAAGTAACTTGGACGAATTTTGTAAAAATTTGTAATTGTAATGTCCATAAAAAAAAAAAATCGCGCATATGTTTTTTTAATATTTTTAAAAAACAAATGAGAATTCAGAAAGAAATTTGTATAAATTAAATTTGAAATATCCATGGGTATTGTGATATCAATATTTGATACAACATATATCAAATATAAAAAATAATATAAAACTACCCATCCAGAGTGACAACAAAAAATATGCCATTCAAATATGTATCATAGTTTTTAAACTCGTTCATATTTGAAATTTACCAACTATATAAAAATGTAATAAAACATGTTACAGATTAATATTCAAATGTATATTGGAAAGAATGTAACCGTGAGTGGATACTTGTCTAACATGTGCAATAAAATATTTATTGAGTTATTATGTATATTGTAATTTGTATTGCGAGACAAAAAAAAAAGTAATGCACTCGAATCGTTGTAATATATAGTATGATATGTCAGTTAATAATATACAAATAATAAATATTATCGTTCAAACCCTTGGGCGGCTCTTCAATCATAACAGTTTGTACCTTGCCAGTTATTATATTAGTTCATATGACGAACATTCACATGCTAAGAACGTTTCAAATTTAAATTCAAGAAAACATTTTTAATTGTCAAAATGAATATAATATTTTCAAGTTGTGCGATTTTCGTATTTTTGTTAAGTGCATCGGAACAAACATATTTTCTAAATGAAAACTACATAAATACGATTAATAACAATGCAAAGACTTGGAAGGTAAAATAGTATTATAATATTATACTTATCTTAATTCAAATCACGATTTAAATGCGTTTCAATATTATTTCGTTATCTATCTTTTACAAATTGTATTATTTTTATATCAAAAGCCAAAATTAAAAATAAAAAAAAACCCCGTTGTTAGTCAGTCGTCTCTATTTCTAAGGATCAAAGAATACGGAATGACTTATAAAGATTCCAGATCTTTTTTCGAACTAGTGTTTAAAAAACTACTCCTTGCATATATTTTGCTTTTAATTAACAATGTAAAATTTTTAAGCTATAAAAAAAAAAATTCAATATTGTAATTAGTGATAATGGAAATAGAAAACAAAAATAACTTCATAACTAAGAAATATGCATGAGCACCTACAACTAGTTATATCGATTTTATCATTGACATAAATAATTTATAGTAAAAAGCACTGCCAGAGTTTAGTTTTTTGAAAAAAAATGTGAATTATATATTATTTGAGGATAAAAGCTATGATGTGTTAAAATAATCATAAATAAAAGTAGTGAGTTAAAAAGTTTGCTTATTAAAATATAAGATTATAAGTGTAATTTTAAGAAAATCAAGTTTCACACAAATTATTGATCCACTGTAAAAATTGTAATTCATTTATATTATGAGTTTGTTGAATTAGGATTTAATGATTTATTAATTGCATATGAAAAAAATAATTTTGAGCAGAAAAATTTCGTGTGAGTTTTTATTTCTGAGGATATTTAATAATGTACTTATTTTTGTATGAGTAAATTATTTTCATCGATAATAATGCAATAAACTGAACTTTTCTTTTCTAAAAAAATTAATATTATATTATGTAATAATGATTATGAATACATTACAAATATAATATAATGTCCTAATGAATATCAAAAATTATAAAAATAGAATCTTGGTGGCATAAATAACTTAAAATAAGACTCAATATTTTGAAAATTTAATCGCTCACAGATGGCAATAATATTATGTTTAATGACAAAAAGTTTCGATTACAACAAAATAACTTAAAACGTAAAAAGAAAAATCGTTATTTTTCTTTGAATATCCAATTTCATCAACATTTAAACTTCAAAAGTATACAAAATAAATGTTCCTAAGTATTTTTGATAATTTTAAGATTCTGTCAGAAAAACTATGGCTCATCATGAGTTAATGATTATTTTTTTTTTTAATAACTATATAAATTGTTAAAATTCAAACTTTAAATGCTTAAAAAATATTTTATTTTCATAAGTACAAATAAAAACGTTTAAAATTGTTTAACAGATTATTTATTGCTTAAAAACATAAGAAATATTTTAAAAATTATTATTATGTATATTTCATTAAGCGTTGTGCAATAAATATAAATGTTCAAGTTCTTATATCTATGTATTATTTACAGCTAAAAATCGGAAATTTCGGAAAACATTTTCTAATTTATATTATTTTATTTTCATTTTTAACTTTTTTTTCCAATTATCCGGAAAATTACTGTGCATTTTTTTTACACAAATTTGTTACAATTTTTAACCTTAAATCACACTCAAAGTAGAATGTTGAAACTTTTTCATTGAACTAAATGTGATAACGCCCAAAATACATTTTAAGTTTTTTTTCTTTAGATATATGTAACAATAAAACAAAAAACTGTATTGATACGCTCAAACTCTGAAGTAATAACCATTGCCATAAAACCATTGATGAATAAAATTAAACAAATTAAATAAAAATATAATAAAATACTCGTATAATATCATTGGACATATTTCTGAATTAAGTTGATTCAAATGATTTCAAAAACTTTATTATGCAATTGATATTGAATAAATAAACCGATGCGTGAGAGACAAATACAATAAAAACTGTAAATATTTTGTATAATAAAGTAAAATATTGAGGTTTAAAATCTCATAATGTTTTTTTCGATTCTGGAAAATGTAAATAAACTAAACATTTTAGTATAGAGTAAAACAATGATAAACCATATGACGTTATAACTCGTATTTTTGAACTATTAACTCGTATAGTATTTTAAGTATTTATGTATAGTATTATGTCAGGTTTGAATTAAATTATTGATAGTATATTGTTTTAAACACCTTCACATAGAAATGTACACGTAGACATGCAAACGTAAATGTAAGTGAGATTAAATTTTACTTCTCTGTCGACTATATTTCAAATTGTAATCGGGTTTAATATTAAAACTTGTAACAAAATATGTAGTATCTAAAAGTATTTATATAAAATCCGTTTGGTTATATAATATAAAAATTTATTTTAATTGCAGTTCAAAATCTTAATATACAATAGAGTTTAGAATAAAATATTATTTAGTTAAAAATGGTTCACTAACATTTATTGGGTTACGAGTAGTCAAGTTTTAAATTGTAAAAAAACTACTATCGATAAAAATAATCTGACGATTAACGTCTTGAGGCGTAAATATTGATAAGTCATTATATTTATTGTATTAACCTGAAATTAGTTATACACTATAATAACAGTAACACGATTAGTCATAATCGATTATAATTTTTTAATATGTAAATAATTATATTATATCATCGAATGATTGTATTAATTATAGGTAATCGCTTCAGTTCTGAAACGATGACGTTATACTATAATCAGCTTATAAAATAATAATGCATCGATTATCAGTAATATAGGCTATGTCATTGTTATAATTGTTACTATCTTACTGCTGTTGTTTTTATTAAAAATGTACGATTCAGGCTGGCATTAACTTTCACCCGGAAACCCCTTTGAAATTCATATTGGGACTTTTGGGGTCAAAAGGTGTGAAAGTCTCGTCTACGGGTCCATATAAATCGCAAGACCAGCTGTACAAGTCTAACACAAGTATTCCGACAGAATTTGACGCGAGAAAACGATGGAAGAACTGTACGACGATCGGGACGATTCGTGATCAAGGCAATTGTGGCTCATGTTGGGTAAATAATATTTTCGATGATAATATTATTATTAAATTGTTTTTTTTTTAATATTTACATGGAAAATGTTCCTCGTCCTACAATTATAGGCGTTCAGCACTTCTGGAGCGTTTGCCGATCGTATGTGTATAGCTTCAAATGGGACATTCAATGAACTACTATCAGCTGAACAAGTTACGTCTTGTTGTTACCAATGCGGTTTAGGTTGTCAAGGAGGTTATCCGATCAGAGCTTGGCGACACTACTACAAACATGGCCTGGTCACTGGAGGAAACTATAACTCGTTTCAAGTAATACATTAATAATAATATAAAACGTATAAGACAATAATATTATTATATTAAACAATTAAACATATATAGTTTGGACTAAAATAACCTAAATTAGTAAATTGAACTTTTCGTCATACATCACTATCATACTGTATAATATTAATTAATACTGGTTTTAGGGATGTCAGCCATACACGTTTCCACCTTGCTCGGGAAACAATTCATGTAGCGGCCAAACGGAAAAAAATCACAAATGCCAAAAAAAATGCTACGGAAATACAACTATTTCCTACAGAAAGGATCACAGATATAGTAAAACTATTTTGTGATATTAAAAAATTATATTATTATTATCGCCTTTTGCACGATAAATTACGACGATAATAATATAATAATATATGTGTTTGCATATATTATTTTGTATAGTCATTTCAAAAACGTATTATTTTTTACGATTGCAATAATGTACCTAAACTTATTCTTGTGTTTAAATATATATTTATTTTCTATCTTAATAGTACCAAACGTAAAAATAGGTTTCTATTATTTAAATTAAAATGCATGTCTTAACATTTTGTATGTTTTGTCTATAGTTTTAGAAAAAAATTGATGTACCAAAGTATTACAAAGTTAATTCTACTCAGGGATATGAGATTAAAAATAAATAATGTAATTATTTGATAAAGTAATAACTCAAAAATCCCGAAAATCGTAAATTGAATAAATATTTAATTAGAAGAATAAATTATAGTGAGAATCGTAAACATTTTAATCAATTAATTAAAATACTTAACAATCACCATAATATTCTAAAATCAAATATTGTTAAAATACAGTATTTTACAAACACATAATATTTTTTTTAATTCCTTTATAGTTAAAGATCCACCATATTACTTGGATTACAATTATATACAACACGATATAATAAACTATGGACCGATCGAGGCGTCTTTTGAAGTGTACGATGACTTTCTATCGTACAAGTCAGGTAAATAAAGTATAAATGTATAATAAATAAAAAGTGATTTTTTAAACTTATTACTAGATATACCAAGTACTGTAAGTTATTTAAAAAATTAAACATATTAAAGTATGAGTATTCAAATGCTTTTCCAAGTATTAAATACTAAATATCAACAAGTATTTAAGAAAATTTAAAATTATAGTTAACAATATTTTTGACGTGCGTGTGAATAATTTATTTTTCTACTTTTAATTGGTAATATTTGAAATTAATGTAAAAATAAACTATTACCACAATAATAATAATAATTTGAATATTAATTCATCTTAAATTATAAAATATTTTTCAATAATATTATTGATAATTATTTTAAATTGTAACATATTAATAGTTATTTAACAAATAGTAATAAAGAATAATAAGAAACAATTTTCTATATCTATAACATACTAAAATTAATAATTATTTTAGCTACTACTTTATGAATAATTTTATAATTTAAATTCAATTTTCAAAACCCTTCAACAAACATTTATCGATATCTAAAATAAATAAAAAAATACTTGCCTAGTAAGAGATCGGTGTATAATCTTTCGTGATTTTCAATTTCAAACCACCCTAAATGAAAATCTAGCAAAAAATAATTATTTTTTTAACTGTGAAAAATTAAACCATTTTTTTTGAAAATTTTTAATGTTACATTTTGTATCTACTTTCTAATACTTTTTTAATGAGCTATCAGCCAACTTTTTAGCTATAATAGTTTTGGAGAAAAGTTAATAAATATACATTTTGGGACCGTTCACTACGACGTTATTGTGGATTCAAATCGTTATACCACTTGAATGTGATATCGGATCTCTCTCATTAATATTTTATGTTAAAGCTAACTTAATTATTCATCTACTCATTAAAACTGAGTTACATTTTTATCATTTTGCTATTTCACACAGATTCTTGAAGTTATAAAAATTCAGACTTTTTTTCAATTACCATACTTACTTGATTAAAAATAAAAAAAATAAAAATCATGATAAAAAAAAGTCATTTGGGCAAGTGGGTATCGCTCTTTTGCGCAATGAGTGTTGAGTAGGTTACTTGTAATGAATGTATTTAAATTTGAATTCTATGACATATCAATGTTTACAAAAAACGATTCTAAACGGATACGGTCTGTCGGCTATAATACTAAGTATATTTCACATGATATATTTTTAATATTGATATTAAAGTAATTAATTGTGTTATTAGTATTACGGACTACGGTTGATTGATTTAATTGTTTTCAAAAACATTAATTTCAGTTATTCATTACAGTGACCTAATTAACAATGACTAAGAACACCCCACCCCACCCACCACGTTGGATCACGCGTCTTCGCTATTACTTCGTTTTCGCCTAGCAATCTTTCTAACTTGTTTCCTTTTTTCTCGGCTCTTAAAAGACGTAACATGATGTTAAATAGTTTATAACTTTTCTCAAGAATTGGGCTATCAAATTCAAAAATATTTTTTTTAATACCGACTAGTATTTTCAGAGATCTGAGCGTTTAAACAAACTCTTCAAATTTACTATATTTACAAATATTTATTTGAAATTGCAATTAATATAATATAGAAATTTAGTATATAATATATAATATTAAAGGTGTTTTTTTCCTATAAAGAATTTTTATATTTTATAGCAGACCTGGTAAATATACACGCATAATATGGTCGTGATTTAATACAAAAATCTCATCGAAAAAAGCACTTTCAGTTTTTTACCAAAATCCATTCATATTTATGTTTATATGTAAATTAATCAAACATTTTATGTCTAAAGATTTTTGTGAATACTCTGAGCACTCTGTGCACACACCTATAATGACAATAATATCTATGCTTATAATTTAAACTGGTTCCAGGTGTTTACTCGGTATCACCTAACGCCACGTATTTAGGAGGCCATTCCGTGAAGTGTATTGGATGGGGAGTCGAAAAAAACGTGCCGTACTGGTTGATGATGAATTCGTGGAACGAAACGTGGGGCGACAGAGGATATTTTAAAATTCGTCGGGGAACGAATGAGTGCAAAGTCGATAATTCAACATCTGCTGGAATACCCGAATATTATTCATAAGTATACCTAACTTGCATAAAGATTTGATAACTCCCGCTGGTGGTTAGTATGTACATCACGAATACACCATCATAATGATAATTTATTATTATCCATGAATATCATAAAAACCAAATTTGTATCCATACTATCATTGAACAGCGAATACCGATTGTATACTATACTATTCTATTTTACGTTGTATGTTACTAAAAAATTTATATTTTTTTTCTAATTTGTATCTTTATCATTATATTAGTTTTCACTTCTTCGAATTACACCATAATACATTATTCATTTCATTATAATATTCTAAAACAGAATTGTAATTACTTATAGTTAAATATATTATTCAAAATTTGATTTAAATGCATCAATATTCTGAAGTGGAATATTATGAAATTAATGATAAATGTTATTAAAAATAAAAACTTTAAAAAAAAAGTAATTTAAGTCATGTATTCGACATTGTTTTCAAAAACGTTTATGTTATTTGACATTGTGCATGGTTACTGTAAAAATAATTACACCGTGTTATGTTACAGTATAGATAGACTGATATTTTAAACGTCGAAATAGTCATAGTCATTAAAACATTTATTTATTTATTTTTTTAATATGAAATAGCGGTATACATTAGCGATTACAGCCAACGACAATAATATCAATTATACAAAGCATTTTAAAATATACATTTGTACCAGATTTTGTTAAATAGTATGTATTATAATAAATAAAATATAAATTAATGTGCAACTAGATTTATGTATATATTGTTTGAAGTTACCAACGAATCGATACTCGAGAAGGTATTTATGATGTCCAGAATATTGCAAAGTCAAAAAGGGAAAACTCAAAGTAAATATCATTAACAGTGTATCATAAATCATAATAATATAATATTATGTGTTTACAATTTATCACTAAATAGTTCATTTCGAATATTGAATTATATAGACAGGTATATTAAATATAATGATAAAAGTAATGGTGTGATAAGCCCAGGTCATAATCTGTTCGATAGTTAGTAAAGTTAGTAACATAGGACATGGGGGTGGCCAACTTTAATAGACTTGCGATCGACCAAAAAAAAAAAACAAAAACATATGCGTGTTACACTTCTTTTATTCAATATCTGTGTATAATCTTGTTTTTCATAGTTATTTATTGCTTTTTTCTAAATATAAGTTTTACATTTGTGGGATAAACAAAGATATACTGATTTACAAAAAAAAAAAATATTTTATTTGTATTCTGAAAAAAATTCAAGAAAATGCGAAAAGGTGTCACGATCGACTCAAATTCATCTCGCGATCGACTGGTTGGCCACCCCTGACATAGGATCCTAGGTACTATTAAAAACCAAAATAAAGATAAGGACAAAAAATAGTGCGAACGTGTTGATACTAAACAATGTCAGACGTCGACCAGATGGTAAGGACGTAGAGTCATCAAAATAGCCGATCAACGTGAATAAAATATTTTAATTCTCAACTATAATTCTAATACTAATGTATTTTAAAATAATATATTATATTAATTATAAAATTATAAAATTATTCGTTATATAATAATTAATAAGCCTACACGTATGATGTTTTATGTACCTCACTATGCACGAATATTAAATATGTTGTTACTGTAGTAAACAGTCTATTCTCACTATTATTAGCACTATAGTCTCATCTAGAATAACTTAATTATTCTGTCTACGTGGTTATATTAAATATTATTCTCTAATATATTAAATTAAATTGATTTTTTACGCATTTCGATTTATTTGAACGCAATAATCATGTAATTAAGATATATTTTTTATTTGTTATATATATATATATATATATATATATGATTTTATTAAGTTATCCAACTATGATGATTAATTCTCGAAACCCCTAAAACATGGTAAGTAGTTGTCCATATTAAGTATCATTGACATCATATTCCAAGACAATAATCTACTGATTGCAATATTGTACAAAACCGTGATTAATAATAGTCCTATATACAAACTTCTTTCTGCCTCTTGCAAAAGCTTTAAGACATATTATCTATTCAAACATTATAAATCAGTTTTTTTTTGTTTTTATTTTTTATTTTTGTATAATCAATAACCATACTTATATTATTAATCAATTGTTCATACTTTTTCAATTTTCTAAGAGACGCAAAATCCAAATGTTAACCACTCGAATATGTAAACCAAAAATTATTTAAAATGTTAATGGTTTTATTGAAACTATTATACCTGATGTTTTTGTAATGTGCCGTTCTTATTAAATAATGAAAAAAAATATGTATCAATTATTATTTTCAGTAGATAATATATCACAATGTATTTACTAAAATCGATAAAATTAAAAACAAATATTGTATTATTTACTCTATCCCCCATTTCCATATGAGACTTATTGATGGATCGGATTATTAAAAACTGTAACATACAAGCAACCTCGTTGGGCATAGTAACTGAAATATCACAATGTACGTCGGCGTGCACCTAAATAGATTGATTATCCCAAACGTACACACTCTTATTATATCCGATAAAATCTGCCCTATCCTGATGGCTTACATTTTTTAGTTTTATATGTATACAATATTATAAAAGTGCTATTTGTACAATTTACTAGTATTAAACTGTTCTACACTTATATGCGAGTGTTTGCGATTTTACAGTGGTTGTATACGTTAAAGTTAATTTGAATAATCAGAGTAAGGTTCTTATTTTTTTTTCAATTACTTACTTAATAATTTGATAACGAGAGATACTCATGTTTGGCAAAACTTGAAAATAAATAACCTGCTATATTATATGGTTAAATTTTAGAGCACGTGTATGATCCATAACTAATTCTAAAACACAAATAAAGATAATTTTTTTGAAATAATTTATTTTCATTACACATTAAAATATTATTAATTGAATTAGTTAAAATTATGTCATACTTGAATATTTTTGAATAAAAGTATATGAATATGAAAATTAATAATTTCTTTAGTTTGGATTTTAAAATTAAAAATATCAAATAAATTTGACAACCTTTTTTTAAATATTATTAAAGGATTTGAAATTTTAGAGATGTTAATGTTAATGCTATCTATAATTCATCTCTATAAAAATATTATAACCAGTTATATCGGATTGCCTAATACTCATTCATTTTTTATATTGTTCAATATTAAATATTTATATAGTTTTAATTATTGAATTTAAACTAATTATTGGTCGTAAGTACTCATAAGAAATGTTATTGAAAATACTTTAGGAGTGCTAATATTTTCAAGCGTTTAAAATACATTTTATAAAATGTATTTAAAAACTAGTAAAAACTTTAGACATTTAAAAGAAATGAAAAATCCTACGTACTAAACATACGTAATCTTTAATATTAATTTGATTTAAATCACTGATTTATAAATCCTATCTGTAGATATTAGAAGCATTTTGGTCGTTGGCACGAAAATTGATAAAATTATCACAGATGAGTACCATAGTAATATTTACAATTTATTTAAATGTGGTAAAATATTAATATTTGGAATTTTGCCAGATAAACTAACTCACACAAAAAATAAATATAAGTAAAAAACAATGAAAACTCTTCAGAATCATAAAATAATTCACCTCCGTTCGTTTCAAGAGTACCCCACATCGATCTTCACATTCCTAACGTTACTAAAATAGAAATTAAATTGCACTGCTACAAATTCAAAGTAGCTTTCAAAATCATACCAACCAAAGAATAAAAAAAAATCCTATTATCTATCTCTATCCTAAAAAATCCTTACAGGACCTATTGGCAAAGTCTAGAGATCTTATAATTTAATTAATTAAACACTTACTATAACCCCTTATTAGACCCACACCAAATTACTGAATAGTACAATTACTCACGACCAAGAATAAGAAAAATACTTTAAATAATAATTTATTTTAATGAGTTATTATAAAATACACAATTCTAAACCTATATTTAAAAAAAAAGTAAATTTATAACACAAAATTATTTGTTATTATTTTTTTAATTTTAAAATTTTAAGTCGTTCTAATAAATTGACGAATGATATTAATTTCTCTAAAATATGGTTTTGTCAGAATCAGATCATAATTATTAAAGACTGCCGTTGAAAATATTCGTTAAAAATATTCGTATAAGTTTAATAATACAAATTTGTATTAAAATGAATTAAAATGTTCTTCATTAATTATTAGGTGTTATAATAATATATTTTACTATTTTATTAATTTCATGGATAATTTTGTAATTAAAAATTCTAAATAAGTAGTACTTATATAAATATTACTTATTCTTTTCTACAGCAACGGTCATAAATTATACTTTTTCTACTAGATATTGAATTTTATAATTTTATAAATCCAAAATTTAGGAAAAAATAATTATTATTTACTAAGTACTGAAATATTTTTATAGAACTCTTGCCAGATACTACATTTACTATTAGGAAAAACTTACCAATCAATATGGCAGTAATAATTTTGTTTATAAAAATCATTCTGAAGACGCTTGTTATACTATTGAGAATTATTCATCTGAAATTGTATATTCATCTCGATCTCTGTTCTGTGAAAAAAATATATAATAGCTATTAATTTGATGGAGTGATCCAATCGAAAAAAATCACTCTTTTTTGAGATAACACTAATGTTTTTGAACATTTTTCTTTTTCACAGTAATTTTTTTTTTTATTTTTGACTCTTGATCGACAATATACATTCTTAATTTCATTCTCTGAAGCAAAATATTTCTGGCATACTTTGATCTATCAAAATAAAATTATTGGCTAGTAATTAATTAATATAAAGTATTTAAAATTTCAAAATATTATAGATGTTTAAAAATAATAAGTGTTTTAAGTTAAACTAATTATTCATTATTCAGTATAGATTTTTTTTTTTTATCACATAATAATTCAACTGACACCTAAGCCATAACTTTTGCATGTAATTACATATATTTTCAATATATTAGTATTATTCATAATCGTTTTGGATAATATTTAATACAATCAATAAATTAACCTAATATTTAAATATAACTAGGTACATTATTTAAAATAGGATTGATTGTGTTTTTATACCTTTTTCTATGATAACAGTGATTATAATAATATTACTTATTGTATTATTAGTGATATATAGATGATTCTGTCATTATTTTTTATTGTTAGGTATCTATAGTTTGTCAAGTAAGTACTTAGAATTTTCCAAATTAGTGAACGGTATTGATTTTGTACTCATGACTAGATTACTAAACTTTTTGGATACTTATAGTTTTACATGAGCATAGATAATCCATTAAATTATGATATTTTTAGTTTAGTTATTTTTTAAGTATACATATATTATAACAACTAAATTGGTTAATAATGGAATATTATATTTGTATCAGTTTTTGTTTTAAGTCCTCACCTAAAGTTAGGGAAATCATAATATTATTAAATATATAATATTAAGTATGATTTTGCGTTGTTTTTTTTATTTCACCGTTATTATTATTACGGTAATATATTATTATAAATTATAATCTATCAAAATCAAAAGGCAATATTGATACTGTTCGCTTTCAAAGACTGCGATATAAAGTCATTAATTTGTAAACAGAACAAAAGCTGACGTTTTGACGTATATATACGTAGGTATTCTTAATATAGCCATCGATAACTTATGAATGAAAAATTAACAACGATTTAATTAAAATTTCTTAGATAATAATTATAATAAAATATTAGCGATTATTTTATTAAATATTGAAATTCCAAATTTAATTTTTCAAGCCATGGTGATAATATTATTTTGCATTATTTGCATACTGGGTTCTATGTACCTATTAATCGTTTTTGTATTTAATTAATATCTCAATGAGTCGTCATTTATTAAATTCGATTTTGACTATATAATAGACGGTATAGCGATGCATTTAAAATATGAGGCGTTTCCTTTCCCGTCAAATGTACTTGTTCATTAGTCATTGCAATACTAATTAAGACAGTAATACAAATTTATCATAGTCAATATAATATTATACTGACCAATGGCCAATCTATAGCATCGTGAGATATTAATAGTAACTACAGTAAGACAGTTTAGATTTTGTACCTACAGCTGGTTCGTGGAAAAATCTGTATCGGATTAATGATGATATTAGTTTTTTTTATAAAAAAATTAAACGTATATTGAAAATACCATACAAGTTTTAGTTTTTAAATATTGTAGATTTTAATATTTCATATGCTTAAAAATAACAAAATAAAAAAAAAATTGCCCATAAATCAACATTGTACGATAGTCTATGCCGTCTATGCTCTTAAAAGTTTTTTTCACGTTTAAAATGTATTTGTGACAATAATTTTCACGCAGCCTTAATACCCCTTTGTTTTTAGCATTTACTATTGTTTCCTGCGCTGATATTTCTGTTCACAGTCTTCGATTTCACTTGGAATATAATTTCAACTCTGGTCCACATCACATCAAAGAGATTTACTGCAAGGCATTGAAAATGCTTGGCGTTGTATTAAGAATAGCGCGCCAATTAAGTGTATTACTTCTCTCCGTCGTGCTTGAATATGGTTCCATAATTTAGGACTCATATAGCTCTTACAACTGTATTATGGTTGAATGTGTCTAAAGAATATCTTTTATGAAACTTTTTTTTATTTTGAAAATGTCATGCTCACCCCATGACTACACACTAGTAAGCCAAGTGATGGTTTTATGTAGTCTTATGAATCATGATCTCTTACTAACCGTAAATTCCTTTCGAAATAAATTTTTAATTCAATTAATGCTCCTTACCTACTGATCGAAGTTAGCTTTGAGTTTCTTTTAGTTATATTGTAAGACTTAATTGTATTTAAAATTGATTTGCAAAATTTCATAAAATCTATTAATTTGTGACATTTGGTGTGTAAAAATGAAGGCTTTAAAAATTTATAAATGGAAAATATGAAATATTTTAAACGAAAATCTTAAAATATAACGATTTATAGAAAGTGTTTAGTATGTACGTAGATACAATATATAATTCCAACAAGTTAACGCTATTAAAATTAAATTTAAAAAAATACCATTTAATAATATAGATTTAATTTAAAACTTAAAATATAAAAGTAATACAGTTTAGAATTTATAAAATATTAATTACGATTATATTAACCGTCAATCGTAATTCTATATATTTTTGTCACATGTTTAACCCAAATTAAATGTTTGGAAAACCAATAATTTGCATAAGTTATTAAAATAAATTATTTATTTTCGTATAATTAAAAGTGAAGTATTGAATATAGTTTGAATGATATGAAATTAATTTTATTTTATTATATAATATATATACGTTCTTTAATTAATAAAAATGTATCTCTAATAATAATCTACTAAATCCATTTTCTTTTGTAACTCGCTTGACGAGCGTCCCATATTAATTTTAAAAAGTCGTTTGATGTTTCAAGAACGGTTCTTGAGTTCAGCGATCAGGTAGTGAATTTCTATAGTTATGATGTATATAGAATAATAATTATAAATTACTTTCTAGCCCAGCAAAAAACTCAACATTAACCGTCTATCTGCATATGTATTAAGCATAAGTAGTGGGAAGGGAAGTGCAGTTTTGACATTTTTTTGTTAATAAAATTAGGTATTCGAACGAGTTACATAGTTGGAACTTCATTAATTTAAATAATTATGAAGAGATATATTTTTTAATTTCTAAATATTTTGATAAAGAATAAATATATCTATATCACATAGAATATAGGTAGGTTAGTAATTATTTTATCAGCATTTTGTACTTTTATCATTGATATATTGTATGATAAGTAAATGTACGATCTTGTAATATTCCAATATTATATAAGTGTTACCTTAATTTGGTGCCTATCAGAGTATATTTAATTAACGTACTATCGTACGAACATGATATTTCTCAATTATATTTTGTTTTTAGTTTATAGTTTATAAATACGACCTTAGTTACGTAGGAAATATAATATAATAAATATGCCCTTTTGCAATTTAATTTAAATTTTAAAATATATTTAATCTCCTGATTTTTAATGTTTTTCTAGTTTTGCAAAAAACTGCGAATTATTTAATACCATAGTAGTATCGTTGTGTATCAAACATATGGCTAGCGTGCTCGGACGGCCGGCGAACGCTTTCAGTGTTTTTCTCGAAACTAGAAAAATATTAAAAACCGGAAGATTAATGAAATTAAAATTTAGAATTCTTGCAGAATTAATCGAAGACGAATATCAATAACTAACTGTAATAAAAATTGTAATTTATAACTTGTAATTAGCAGGTAATCAAACTTATTATTATAAATTTAATTAATTGTATATTATATTTAAATTGGATTTTGATATTGTGTGACATGCTAAATATTGTTTGTATTAGTCCATATATTCAACATAATAAGTATTTTTAAAATTGCAAGTTTATCTATAGTAAAGTTAACAATGTATATAATACACTTTTGTCTAAAAAAAAAAAAAAAAATGAATTGAATTCAAATCATTTTGGGATGGTACCATTTCTTCAAGTTCTTTTTCGCCCTATGACATACACGTGGTCGTGCGATAAAATATGATCAAAGAGAATATCAAAAATTCGTCTGTTATTTCCAAACTTTTTTGTTAACTATTATAAATTATAATATTTTATTGATTATTAATTACTATATAAATTTGTAGTTGACACATTTTTGAGTAAATTATCATAAATATTAATAAAACCTAATCAAGAGAGTGTTAAAAATCAGATAACTTTAAAACTAAATAGAGGGTTTTTTTGTTTTTTTTTTTTAGATATATCTAATGACTTTATACAGCTCAGAAGGGGTAAAATATGTGGCCAACTTATTCACTATAAAAATCATAGAAAAACATTGATTCTTTATATTAAATCATGTTTTAGATATTATAGAACATAAATATTTATATACTATATATTTTATATTATTTAAAGAGATATTCGGTTAATGTTTATAAAAACAAAATCATATTTTTTTTTTCATTTCTCGAGTTGTAATTATTTATTTGTAGAAAAAAAAATATTTTTAATGTTTAAAATGTGACTGGAATTAAATAATTTACCAGAGAAAACATGTGTAATAAATATTTTCAAACTTATGTACAGTAAATATATGGTGAAAATAAATATTATAGACATATTAAACTGAATGTAAACTTATACTTATTGTAACTTTTGCATAGATTTTTACATTATTTCAAGTGAAAAAAAATATCTTCCATACATTTTTACTAGTTATTAAGAGAATATTTTAAGGGTTTTTAAAGGGTAGTAGAATTATAGTTCAAGCTTTTAAGAACCTGATAATCTAGTATTTACTTATAAGTTATAATATTAATTTTTATTGAAACATAGAAAAAAATGAGTATTATCATTATGATTTTACAGAGTATCAATGTTCATAATATTTTTAAAATATTGTGAAACATCAAGCATATAGTTACAGCGACTGAATTTTAGATGTAGGCAATCTATGTAAGTCATATGATCAATATTTATCATGCTGTCTTACGTGTGACATGTATAATATACATCACACACACATATACATATTTTCATAAATAAATATAAGTGCATTTATGTATAATATATATTATGTGTGTATCGGGGTTTTATAATTTTTTATTTAACTTTATATTTTTATTTTCGATCCCTAATAAAATATAATGTATTTTTTTTATTCCAAACTTGATTTTTCGGATTGTGATTTATGGCCACGACCCACCTATATACAAATATATATATTATGCGAAAGATAGTACCTACTGCAGCGTTCTCTATTTGTAGAATTGCACTCCATTTTTATTGTAGTTCTTATCTGGTATATTTACCACCATCAGAAATTCTAGGAAATGGACACAAATTATTGCGACCCTTAAAACTATTACCTCTAATGAAATTCACATCCATTTATTAAATTAAATGTTACCCGTAGAATGTGTTTGAAAACGACAATGTTTTAAACATATAATTTTCTCATGAATAATACGTTTTCTATTGTATTTTATTAGGCCGTTTAGGTAATGGTTAATCCGTTACTTATTTGCTGCAATTAAAACAAAACAAAATATATACTGGGCACATAGATCTAAGGTACAGTTAAAATCAAAAAAATAAACATTTAAATATTTATATTTTAAGATATATACAAAGTTATTCATGCTTACCCTTATTTTTTCTTTTAATGATGAATTTATTCAAATTAAGATTTTGATATTTTTAAATACATTTGAAGACTATACTTAACAAGTATAGACATTTTTCGTACTACTTAAAATATAATTTGTGGTGATACCTCAAATGATAACACTCTAACCCTGCTTTACTGTAAATTTATTTAGTAGAGATTATTCAAAATGCGAACAAGTAGTTTTTAATTTATCATAATGTTTAAACAGTCCTTAAAAATAAAAATAACAATACTAATCTTTTATTTATAGTACAAAAATGCATAATAATATATGTATGTATTATAGATAGGTAGTTAAAATACTCACTGTAAGCTAATTTGATTTGAGCCAGACTTTGAGAGAATTAATTTCTAAAAAAATCATTATTTTGTATAAAAATACAATAGTGGAATATAAAATTATAAAATAAACATTTTTAAATAATTTATTGATTTTTCTACCTTTTTAAATAACAACCAAACCAGTATAATTGTATTAACATTATGAAAAATCCACATAAAAATCTAAATTTTACACAAATAATATTATATTAATATTATATTTTTTATATATAATTATTGCTCTCCCAATAATTGAACATTGTGACTCAAAAGTAGCTTTATGTTTCACTCCAATATGTATAATATGATATTTTATCTTGTATATTAATAATTATTATTTTACAAAAATATAAAATATGTGTAATATTAGTCTTACTGTTTATTACTCATGTTATTTTTACAAATTATAAATTATGATAAATTCATATTTAATTAGGTACTAAAATATTCAGTTATCATAGATCTAATATATTTCGAACACATTGTCATGGACCTATTATCCTTGGTACACAAATTTAAATAACTCAATACTACTCGTTCAAATTTTGATTTTGATGCGTCTACATTTTCAGAAAAATTATCTGCTAAATAATTTACAATGAAAATGAGTGCTCTCATTTTAAAATTATAAGGTTATAGAACACGTCTCAAGTACTAAAAACAATCTTAAGTTTTCAAATATGATCTTTAAGTATACTTAAAATTTCCATGAATCAGATTTTGAATAACTATAATTATTGAAGAAGAAAATAAGGCGGCAAGCATACTTTGAGAAACACTGTTAATAATATATACAGAGCAAAGGATTACAATTAATTTCGTTTAAATATAAATCGTTTTATATTATAATTACTCGACAAATATATATTTTGATGTAACTCGATGATTGGATTCACCTACATATTGACTTTGATCTTGTGTGGTATTTAAAACACAGTAATAATAAATCACTGAGATATATTAGTATAGTCCACGTTATGAATTAAAACGGATTTTCTTCAAACAGAAATTAAACAAGAAATAATTAAAATTATAACGCGCCTACGACAAGCTGATCAACTGAATCAGCACAAACAATAGAATAATATTTTATTATTTGCCATGCTTCTGTAATATTTTGTTTAAACAAAATTGTCCAGAGAATATAAAGGAGCAAAAAAGAAATACCTGAAGTGGAAAGTTTCAAATTTTTTTTCAGGACTTGAATCTATAAGCTATTTTTAGTCAGAGTAATGTAATGTATAACTAGATAATATTGAAATTTTAAATTGGTGGCGCCAAATTGTATTATATCATAAAATATAATCATGTAGACGAGGTAATAACGAGAAAAAAAAATATTGTTGTAAGCCTGATTCAACAATGAAAATCATGCAAGTAAAATAACAGCACAAATGTGTAGACTCTATTGGTTCTCATCAAGTGAAGCAAAAAAAGCAAAAACTCTCCTCTGTAATAACAGAATTGGAAAGAAAAACATATAATAAATACATACGATAAATATATAAATCTGGAAAATTATAAATATTACGATAACACGAAACATTGACGGTGCTCATCCGATTAGCATCACACACATTCACATCAAACCACGAAAAAAAAATATTTTACTCAGTCGATTGGAACGAATACAAATTTTATTGATGTAATATATTACAAAATGAGGCAAAACAAATATTTTCTCGGGTTAAACAACGTCAAAGTTTGTAATAGTAAACGACGAAATTTTATCAAACAAAATCGATGTTATATTCCGATTTCATGAATATTATAATCATATCGATGTTTACTAGATATTCATTTAGCATACTCAACAAAATATAAGGTAATGTATTTTTCAGTTAATAGTTTTGAGAATTTTTTCCTTCTTGAAAATGTCAAAATTATCTAGTTATTGATATTATTTTGTTCAAACGGTATAAAATAAACATTATTATAAAATAACGATTTTTTGTAATGACATGAACGTGTAACATATTTTATTATTATAATAATTGAAAAATGAATTTTCCTTTACACGCGCATGAGTTTTAGATCGATATTATTTACAATAATCAGAATATTAAACGTTTTGAGTAACTTGATAACCTTGGTGTTTTGTTAGTCGTGAATTATTCAGACGAAAGTTAGTTTGTAAATTGTGATTTGTTATACAACTAAGTTTAAGTAGTATATATTATGTTACATCACTAAGTTTACAATAAGTTGAGTAAGAGCGTTTATATTATACTATATATACATATATATGTATGTACACATTATAGAATGATTCACTAAGCACGTTCATTGTTAATTTTTTTTCCAAAAATGTAGATATTCAAAATCTGACTTTTGAAATACTTGAATATACCTAAATACTCAACATTTTTAAATTCTTAAGATTTTCGTACTGCCTAATTAGCATTTTTTGGAAATCCAAACTTTTTATTTTCAAACTAAAACCTTCCCTTTCTACTGTAAATTATTTGACAGATAATTTTCTTGAAAATGTTGTCATATGCGTATCAAATTTCAAAAGTGTCGTGGTTTTGATTTATTTCACTAAACGTACTAAGGATTATAGAAATAATAATAAATATGAACATGTTAATGAATTTAAAAGGTAACTTTAAAATTGTAATATTAGTAAATAGAAATCTATCAACATTAATAATTTATGAAAAAAAAGTCCAAGTATAATTAATAAAATACAGTATTAATCTATTTTATATTTTTTTTTATCCTCAATATAATATTTAACCATTTTAATAACTAAAATAGTTCACGTTTGGATTTTGAATAAGACACATAAATATTATTAAAAAAAGATCCCTTTAATAAAGGTATATTTTTATGCGTGAATTACGATGTACTTATTAAACGATTATAATTTTTCAATGATTATGAATGTTATAAAAATTATAATAAGTATAAAATTAAAACTTATTTATAAAAACCCAGATCCATACATTTGTGCTGAACTTAAATATTGTGCCTGTCTTATAATTTATTGTTTAATTATTACTTATTTATTTGTATGAACTTAAGTTAAAATTGTTGTTAAGAATTAGTAGTTGTCTTAAAATTGTAAACACACCTTAAAATAAGAACTGTTGTCTCCTCCACAAACCTAGGCTTTTTGAAGCAATCATTTACATATTTTTTTACTTGTATAATGCATGTAAAATTGTTTTTCTTAAATGCAATAAAGTTATTATTATTATAAATTATTTAAAGTTATACATTTTCAATTCTCATAAAAAAAACAGAATTTCATATCACCATAAATATCAAGATACAATTAATTGATAACAGTAGTTAGTAAACATATTAATAATATTATATACTATATTATAATATGCATATTTTATTAAAATGAATAAATAATTCAATATAATAATAAGATAATAAATTGTATTTGCCATAAATTTTAGTTTTTACTACAACTATAACCATGTTATTATAGATTGAACTAAAAATAAATTAAGATCTTGATCACTATTAAATCGTGATAGTAAGAAATCACAAGTATGCATATTTTTGTCTAATATAACACATAAAATTAAAGTTTAAAAATATTTTAAAAACTTAAATCAGAATTCTTAAAATTTAATTTTGTATTTTAATATTTTTGATTGCAAATATAATATATTTCCACATTGGCTAAGGGTTATTTCAAAAATTCCGGAAAACAAGTATAATTTTTTTATATCTAAAAATAATATGTTTTAAAGTGTTTTAAGGAATACATATTTTTTACTATCTTAAATACTTTATTGAGAATACTATAATTCATAAGTATTCGGGTGATTATTCCAAACACTTATTAGTTTTTAACTATATCGAGTATTGTATTGTGGTTGGATATGGTGAAAACCACACGACCGCCTTTGCCGGCAGTTGTTTGTCGGTTTTATTTAACAATACAACACCTTTGCGTGTTTTTAAGCCGCTCCTAGGCTGTTTCGCTTGCCGTATCACACCGACATAACCGCATGGTATTTCAGCATTGTCATTCGTATAATATTATATAATATTATTAATATTTTACAACAATACGTGTTATGCCGGTCAATCAATTAGCTTCGATTGAATTCTCGAAGATGTTTCCGCAATCGTACTATTTCTGTCGCAGACCAGACTTTAAAAATATCAGAGGTACAAATGTACAATGCATACATGTATGACATGATAGCATACGTTTTTACAAAGATGTTTTTGCCAAATCCTTTTTACACCACTTGAAGTCCTTTTTACTATTTAGAATACGTTCATGGTACTTCTTATGGGATTGCGTTCGAGTTGATTCCCTGTTACTATTTTTACTTAAAATGAGACTAGTGAATTTATTCCACGGATAATCAAGAGAAATGTATGGGTTGGTTCCATTTTTGTTGTTTATCAGTAGAAAATTAGGAAAAACTATTTGTAAGAGAAAACATTTAATAACTGAATTAAAATAATTTGTTTTTGAATAGCCATTTAAATACATTTATATATTACAAATTTTAATAATTCAAAAAGATTTTGGGAGACACGTTAGCCAATTATCTTCCACGTAATACCTCCTGAGTATCGATATTAAGTTAAAGTTTGTAAATCGCCTATTTGTGTGTGGACATTAATTCATACGTGATCCAAATTAAACCGAGAATCAATCAATACGTATTATAATTTATAGTAACATTAGAACTTAAATCTCGAAAATTAACTCATCTTTACCATATTATATATGGCACAACTATATCCACTGAAAATTTGTTTTATGTCAACTGTATTGTTATTATCTTTTAACTTTTTAGTTTATTATTTACTTAATTATTATTATTATTTAACCTTACATATTATGTTGTGTATTTTTTAATTCTTTTTTATTTATATTAAATTTGATAATTCATGACTTATATTGATGTTTAATTTAAAAAATAAATTAATTAATAACAGTCCCGTACGATTTCTGCTATGTTGGTTTTATCTATGTCAATAAAAAACAAAACCGTGTGTATTTTTAGTTTTTAGTTACCATTATTTATTTATTTTAGATTCTGAGTGGTGCGGTGAATGTATATTATTTTATAACAAACAAGTTTTTCTTTTTTTTCTTGTGAAATGACTTTTTACTGTTGAAAATATTAATCTTGAACATCGAGGGTGGTTTTTTACTTTCTCATACAAAATTGTATCTATTAGAAAATATCTAATTTAGTTGGGCATTAAATTGTCTGTTAAACCAGCTACCTACATTGTTTTTTAAGTTAATTGTTATATGTACCTATATTGTATATATAAATTTCAAAACTTAAAATATTATACTCGATCCCTGTCCTTATTATGTAGTATAAAACGGTCAGCTGCTTATACATCATTGTTTATTTTTAATATGATTTTCGTAAAATCGTTGTGATTTTTATTTAATAAAATACTTTAATTCAAAAATAAAAGTGTCAAATTATAAACATTTGCTGTAGAATTTTTAAGTGATGTGTTTAGTCAAAACGGTACCTATTACAAAACGATTTCAAGTACTTTAGCGTTTAAATACAAGTAAGTAGGTATAATAAAAACAATACATCATTAGACAAATCGAAACAAACATTTATCAAAGAATATTTTTGAAAATCAAAATAAACATAATTGATTTATGTAAAGCCGTAGTTGAGTCTGATAGATCTCCATAGAAATTAAATCATCCATCTTTTAAAAGTTTTTAGAGAAATATACTGAAAATTTTATCACTGGTCAGTTAACAATACTTAATAATAATTATGTGACACAATTATTATATTCCTATAATTTATGGAAACTATATTATTTCACGTTTTCGTTAAAAAACTGGAAATTTCACGATTTGAGTATCATTATAGATGAGACAATGTATTATTGATAAATTATTATACGATGCAATGCATTTATTATGACCATTCGAAGTCAAGTATGAAAATGTACTTTTTTTAACCAATGTTACACCGCTTACGTAAAAGCAGCTTACTCTCTAACTATGCTGTTTTCAATATGTGTATATTTAGCATGTTAAACACACACAATTTGTAGAGTTTTCAAAAGTATTTTAGTCAAATACACTACAGTTGATAAAATTAGAAACACTGTAAAAAAAATATTTTTAAAATCTCCAAATTGAATTTGATAAATTACGTGATATGCTTATAAATTTATCTTTACCTCCAAAACCAATATTAACTAGTACGCAACGTATTTAACTGCAGTAATGTATTAATATGTTGTACGTAGATAATTGAAATTCCATTAAATCTGTGATTTTAGAATATAATATGACAAATCAGATTTGATAATAAAATAAAATTGACGAATTGTTTGACGGACAAAATTAAAAATTTAGAAATTTTTGCTTTTTATAATTAAACAACATAACTGGGATTTAACACTTCATAAAAGTCTAAAGATTGCATAATACATTATAGAGATAGACTTCTTGAGAGCAATGAAAGATTCGTGACTATAGTTAAATAAAAATGTCCTTGGTTTTACAAAATAAAAATAAAGGACTTAATGCAATAAAGCAAAATATTAAATTGTGAAATGGACGATAACAATTTCGGCAGTAATATAAAAGGATGATATAATTCTTTATTCAAATATGCGCTAACTAAATAGTTAAACGTCTCTATATAAATCAATACTAAATTCCAATCGCCAATCATTTATTAATAAAAATTCAAAAAAAATATGAGATCGTCCTACGTGTACATCACACGGAAGAATGTGAACTATACATACTAATTTATGACAGTCAGACAATCACTAATTTACACAAATTAATAAATACCTGTATAATTATTATTGTGTGTATCTTAAAAACAAATAAAATGCGTATTTTTGTATATTTTAAGAAAAAAACTCATACTTTTTTATTATTTTTATTAGCATACAAATATTCAGGCCACTATTGAGTAAAAGCTAATACATATTATCAATACCTAAATTAAACTTTTTGAAAAGGTTCTTGTTGATCCCTACCATTCACAAAAACTGGTTTTCTAGGAAAATTCCAGTTTTTCCCGATTATTTTGAATATTACTGGGAATTTAAAATGTTGTCCTACAAAAAGTACCAATGTGATTCAACTTTAATTTTTTTCTATTGTAAATCTTCTACACACAAAATTCACATTATTGTAAAATCAATACATTCATTGCTTCGCAATAAATCCAAAAGAAAACTGACATTAAACATGTGGTGAAATTCCATTAAATATACTCACTTAAGTACATTTGAGTGGACTTGAGTGCAATGTTATTTGATCTAAAATTGTATACATTATAATAATATAGTGTTATAAGAGAACTGCTCAAAAACAGTAATTCGTACACCGATTTATTTGTTTTCCCAGAAGACACTACATGTTTTGATATTATATAAAGGTAGTAAAAATACCTTTGGATATGCATTATAACTAAGAAATTTATTGTATGATGCATGTTTTCGTATTTTCTGCACCTTTGACTAGAACTTCAAAAAGACTCGGGAAAATACGTCGCCATAAATCGTAAAAACGTCTTGCAATGTAGTCTATCTACACCACTGTATTTTTGGGAAAACCCACACAGGTAAAAATAAAAATCAACAAGACTTTTTCCCCCTCGTAGAATTCGAACGAAAAAAACGGAAAACTCATTTAATGCTACGTGAATATTATTTTTATGCTAAATCCGATACTTGTATAATGCGATTGTGATGAGATAATATAGGTATCTATAAAGCACCCATAAAAACTCGAAAAAAATATGATTCTCCCTTCGTGACAATTTATTTGTTTTTTTCTCGGTATAAAACGCAATAACGGAGTTTTGTTCTTCCGCACCGCTTCTACACGAAAAAGTTTAAACATGCAAACACACTTGCAACTTGTCGACACTCAAGTCTTATTTGGCTTTCTTTAAACGCGAAAAAATGAAAAATATAAAGTACGGTGTTTGAGTTTTCGTGGACGCTTTGTTCATTTGTGAGCAGTTTTTTTCACCGGCCACTCAAAATGTGGTTTCCAGTGACGAAACGATAAAGTGAACATGATAAATAGCGATTACAATTTAGTATGATAACACATAAACAATAAACAAAATAATATTTACAATGATTTACTCGTGTGTCAGGTAATTTTTTTTTTCAATATAAATATTGTTTGAAAATAATTTTCAACATTTATTTTGTGTAATATTATATTACGTTGGCAATTTATGTCGTCAATATCATGAGAATCTCAAACACTAAAATATTAATACATAGAAACTGATTAACTATCTTCAGTATTTAGTTAAAAAATCTATAAGATATGTTTGCATAGGTGATATTATTTATTTTATCATTTTTTTTGTATGTCTATTTTCATGTACGAATTAATGCCAACCAATAATGTTTTATCTTACAGTTAATAATACTATAACCTTTTCTGATCTAATAAACAACCTTTCAGATTTATTTTTGAAGCAAAAAAAAAATGCTTTAATAGAGAAAGTGATATATGGGTATATGTTAGAATAATGTTATAACTATTTGAGATTTTGAAAGGCAGAAAAAAAAATCAGCCCAAATATTCTTAACAATAAATTCAATTTTTTTTTTTTTTGCAATTTAATTCACAATTATCTAAAATCGTAACCAATACATACAATACTACACATTTACAATTTTCACACATGATATTATTTTTTTTTAAATATTTTCTCTTTTTAAAATTGTTAAATTATTTAATGTGTTATTGATTTTTAAGAAATTGTATATTCAATATAGTGAATGTATTCTAAGTGTTATAAATTTATTTTTCGAATTATTCTAATTACTTTGTTGTAAATTTATAAACATTAATTGTAAAAATTTCAAGTATAACACTGATATTTCAATTATTAATTTCTATACACAGTAAAATTAAAAAAAAAATGTAGGCTATAACTTTAGATTATATATGCCACATATAAATTCACATCGTTTTACTGCAATATGTTAGGATTCAATAATAATTATTAATATAGGATTTTAGTGTGATGCATTTGAAAAAAAAAATAAATATTTTGGAAAATATAAGCTAGCAACTCAGAATAAATTTTCTTACACATATTGATTTATCATTGAATACAGATACAGCAATCTTCTCAATGATTACGGACTAGTTTCGAAACATTCACACCGAGTTTTCTGCTTTTTTCTATTTACATTTTGTTTGAATAATTATATTATCGTAATTAAAATGACGCTCTACTGACCATGCATAGTTTCCCAGATTAATCAACCCCATGCAGCGAAACTGAGGCAAAATTCTAATGCTGGACATTAACGAGCTTAGTAAAGTTAAGTTACATTTAACTAAGTTATATACAAATAAGAATAAGGCGTCATTCGAATACGATTTTATTAAGATAATTATTTAGATTATGTTTTATTCGACTATTTCCTATTATGATTGTACAAATAAAAAATGGTTTTCAAATTTATATAGTTAATTAAATAATTTTAGGTAATTTTATTTTAGTAAACATGTCTGGTTGGTATTTGGTAATTAAAACATGTACGTATTAAAAGACAATTAATGTTGGAATTATATTTTAAGTAATACGCTGTGCTCATTAAAACTTAAAATAATTAAAATTCACAAAATACTCAATCTATCTAGTATCTTCGTATTCATGAAGAAACAATGTGTAAGCCACATACTATGTAATTTAAATACTGAATTCTAGATCATTAGGTTCTACACTATTTATGTATAATAATAAGAATCAAAATATTAAATATAATTACAACTTCATATCAATTTCTATAGAAAGCGAAAGTTTCGCATATCAGTTTAAGATCTCCCAAAAATAGTACTAAGTACCAGAAAAACCAGTTTTCAATTAAATTATTTTTTTAATTTAAAAATAAATAACCGTTTAAGTACTAGAAATTATTATTATCGAATGTTTACGTAACCATTTTAATTCGTTTTTTTACTTTAAATAATGGAAATCTAAAAATATTTTTCGTTCGGTAAAAAAGCTTGAAAGTTTAAAACAAAGTTGCTCTTAAATTATAAAATATTTCATAGCTTGAAGTATATACATTGTTTAATTTGTATAGCTTAGGTTTAAAAATGTTTCCCATTAGGTCATAAGTGGGTTTCTAAAACCTAAAAATCTAAAAAATAGTATAGGAAATTTTCTCATGGATAATTTCAATTAAAATTCAGTTAAAATTGGATATATAAATAAAAAGAAGATTTTTTAATTATTTTTCGAGGAGTTTAAATACTTTATGTGTAATATTGATTTTATATACATTTTCACACTGAAATCTTCAAAATATTTGCTATTTCGATTGATTTTATGCTATTGCTTATATTATTAATTATACAACGAACCTATTCACAACAATGCTCTAAAGTAAGTCGATATTATATCGTAAGTTAATATCAATATGATATAAATAAAATGTATAATAATAATTAAATAGTAATAATGTAATAAATGCTTAACTCACTTTTCAACAAAAATGAATTAGACGTGTCGCATCACTTATAGAAAATAAATTACTATGCTAGCAATTTAATTATTTTATAAAAAAATGCTGACACAGACGATGTACAGTAGAGTAGTTACCATATTTCTTCTTTTACTTAATGAACTTTCATATTTTATAAATTAAAAAGAATAGATAGAAACATAATTTCAACTCTAAGCATTCACACGTATCCATGTTAACTTAACTTTGTTAGCTAAACAATTTGTCCAAGTTACAGACAGTCTGGCTAGCTTTGCTAATTTCACGATTAAACCATTCGTTTTAAAATCAAAATATTTAGAAGCTGTCTTGTACTCACCATCGTACTCCGTTTTCCTACAAATTATCAGTTTTAGTCAAATTAATGATATCACTGCGTATATTATATATATATATATATACAATACACTAGTACAAAACGTACAACGATGGAAACACCGTGGAACAGAAATTCTTTATTTATACTTACGACTTAACAACCTAAAACGAATTCGGTGGCATCGTATCATCCTCTCGAATTATTGGATCGAAAAACGCTGATTAAAAGAATAAAAAAAAAAAAGAGCAAACATCTTTTATAGGTAACCTGTAAGTGAGTGGAATGTAAACATTACGCTTGTATCGGCACTGATTTCTGAATGTATGTTTTATATTATTAAAAAAAATTCAAAATTATCGGAAAAAATATACAGATTGGTACCGTACTAGGCTTATACACAAAGATCCATTTTATAAATCTCACATAAAATATGAGAACGTGTAAAACTCCACTATATTTTTTATATTTTTTTCAACCGGTTATAATGTATTACGTGTACATATTTTAATTTGCACGAGTAAAAAGTGCACACGGTAAAAGCATAAAATAAATCAACAAGTAAATGTTGTGCCTACCTACCATAAATTTCTTCCGTTGTCTAAGATAAAGTTGAATAACATACTCTATTTTGTATACATTTATCGCATTACTTATAATATTTGTGCTAGCACAATGAACACGTACCTAATACAATTAAATACAAATAAGTTATAACAGGTTGAATTTAATTTTTTGTCTAGTGCTATATATATATATATACTATTAATAAATAAAAAAAAAAATAAATAAAGAGATAGCAGGTACTGTGTCAAAATTTGGAAGTTCAAAAATGAGGATCATTCTAATATTATTTAATATAATAATATTGTAATGTATCATCATAATATTTAATTAAGTATATTATATACCAGAACGGGTCTCGCCGTTTAGCAATCCGATTATATTTTAATATTTTCTTTTTTAAGGCCATTTTTAGTAGATAAAGTGTCAACATTTTTTTTAAAAAAAAGTAGAAATAAAGATATTTAAATTAATTAAAGCCTACTATAGGATTTAAAATTTTAATTATTATACATCGTTTAGAGTTTTTTGCATCACTGATATTCATTGCAGACAATGAAGAAAACTAACTTATCAAACTAATAATTATTATTATTCCAATAATCGTTGTGTTTAATACCTCCAATCAATAAATTGTTTTGAGGTAAAATATAATGCTGTATACGATATTAATAAATTGTACATTTGTAAGAAATTCTATCAAAAATAATTTTTTCATTTTATTAAAAGTGAATTTGCAATAAAAGTTTCTAAAATTGATGTAACTCCCATTACGTTTTGATATTATTCCATTGAAATTTATTAATTAAAAATATTGGTATGAGAACGTTATCATCGTTATTTGAGAATATTGTACTGCGGTGTGGATTGTCGGCCCATTTAAATAAATGTACGAAATAACGTTATATTATAATATCAATATTAATAAGACCACAACCCAGAGGACACCATTATCTTTAGTTGTTCACGTAGAAGTAAACAAAAACGCGTTAGGTAAACAGTAATATAATATAATGTCATCTTTTATAAACAGTGTTTAATTATTAAGGTTAATTATGGCTAATTAAGGTGTAAAAGGTTATTCACAAGATAAATCTAACTGTGTATATTATAACATCTACCCACGCTTTTGGTTTCATTAATTCGTTTCGTACCTACCGTGTAAATTATTATAATATGCTTTGGTAAGATTTGTGTTCTCGTAATATTTTATTACAAATAGGAATTAAACGAAATTAATTATTTATATACTAAATAAAATAAATATCATTAGACACACATGCACAATATGCTTTTCACGAGACCGCTGATACAATAATAATACAACTCACAAATAAAACACAGACATTTTATAACGAATTTGCAAATATATTATGATCTATCACTATCAGTACGACTGCAAATACGTGACACTATCTTTCACCGAGGCAATAGCTTAGCTAGTCAAGCGACTAGTCAATATAATATACTTCTGTGTTAACCTCTATATGACATATTGCTATTTTCATGGAACCGAATTCTTATTTCTTCTGTTATTGGCACAAATATAGAAGCTTTAAGGTAGGTACTTAATCTTCTCGTGCATGTACCAGTTGTCTTCAAAATCGTCTTTTTTTTATACAAGTTATCCTCAAACTTCCTAGAGAAAAATACACCAGATGCCCATAAAGAATGTATTAGGCTTTAATAGGTTTACAATCAAAATTAGAGTTGTAATTAAATATTAAAATGGTTTTCAGGAACTAATCATTATTGCGATTAGGGTTGACCGCATACTGAAACTATATGTGTATATTTCCGTACCTATGAGTTGACTGGCAAAGATACCTTTTTGAATCTTATAATTTAAGTGTAATCGATTAGAAATATTATGATAAATCGAATGCTGTTCAAATGTACACTCAAATTATATGATGTGTATACGAAATACTGTGACTCGTTGGAAACTGTTCACGTTGCGATTCGATAGTATACACAGCAGTAATAGTACGAATCCGAATTCAAATATTTAATTATTCAAAACGAAACTTTTGATTTATGTTTAGTACATCGTGTGCATACATAATTGCGCTGAAAGTATGTGAAAAGGTTAGGAAAGGGTAGATATTTTAAAATATGCGAACAATAATATTCCCAACACTATAGTCACAAAACGCACGACGAGTCAAGGCCAACTGTAGCGGCGGAGATCAAAGGCCTTCACCACGCTTTAGACAATTTACATTATACAAACTCTTAATTTTTTAAATCACGAATTTATCATTTATAATTTAAATTTATAGTACTATTAATATCTAATGATACTTTTTGATAAGAAAGTCGATGTTTTCCATCAAGCACTATTATAATTTATTTATTTATTTTGTGATATAATATGATGAAAATAAATTTTTATTTTTACTCATTTACTTTTAAAACATATTATACTTGATTTAAATTTACATATTTTATTCAATTAAATATTAAAAATATCATCAGATGTAACAATAAAGTATTACACTTTTTATTTCATAAAATATACCATTACAAATCCTAATTTTATATTTTACAAAACTGAATCGGCAAAGATCAATTTTTTTTTGTTTCATTTCTTCTCCCCTTTCTCTTGTCTATAAATATTTCCGTTATATTATATTAGCATTATACTGAATTGCGTGTTTTACTTAAAATAGCTAACTTTACCGAATTAATACTTGAACTAATTCTTAGAAACACACTAAAATATATTAGTCTGCTAATTATGTAATCTAAATATTAAATACTTAGTATAAATAATTGAATATTCATTTAAAAATTAAATTTTTAAAGAAATAATCCGATAAATATTCTAAACTATGAAATTAAATATTATGTATTTTATAAATTAAAAAAGGAAATATTTAAAAAAATATAACAACATTTCAAATAATTCGTTCATTTAACATTTTCAAAATAAAGAATATTGGTAGCCAAATGGATCACCTATTATATTGATTATCGTTACCAATATATTAAAACAAATTAAAAATATTATACAAAGCTTAATGTTTGATATCATATTTTATAAGGAGGTAAGTGAATTGCAAATCGCAAGTTATCATAAATCAATATTCGATTTTTATACTATGTGATTTTTTAATATTATTTAAATAACAAAACCGGAAACATGATATTTTATTTCAATAACATGGAACATTAAACGTTATACGAGTATAATACTGCATATAATGTGCACTATTATATATTTTTCGTTTAACTTTTCATTTTTTCAAACGGTTTTCTTTTAGAATATAAGTGGAGCGATAAACGTATTGATTTTACAATGATGGGCGTGTGTTTTTTGTGTCCGACACATTTTACAGTAGGAAAAAAGCTTCGATTTTCAACTTCAATATCTTTTTTGGTAGGAAACTGAACATAGTTGGTCCTTTGGGAATCAAAAGTAAAAAAAAATTCTCTGCGATTTTAATAATTATTTGGAAGAACCGAAAAATCGATATCATTGTAGTTCAAAAATGAATTATTTTAAATAAATACTTGACATTTTTAGCAATCTCTATAAATAAAATAATTTAAAAAATATTTTATCTGTTTTTGAATTATTTTTTGACATTCTAAATTTTGATTTGTTTTCTATAAATATTGATTAAAAAATGTAACATTAAAAATAAATTAATTGAAAATTGAATACAAAGTTCCTCATAAGTTATTACTAAAGCTATATAAAAAATATTAAAATGTACATGACATGATTTTTTTGTGAATATTTAAAGTTCAATGATTGACAAAAATTATTAGCATTAAAAATGATTTAAAGTCGACAATTTATAAAACGTATTAATAGCAAAGAATATAAACTGTAATACAAATAGTAGTTCTTAAGAAGTAAAAATAAATTTAAATAAACAAGATATTTTTTTATAGACATTTTAAATTCATATTTGGACGAAATTAGTTATTTAAATGAGAAATTGTGATTTTATTTATTTTATTATAATTCAAAATTATTCTTTGTGGGTATATGAAATGTTCACGTATATAATATTATTATATTCTATATACATAATTTTACTAAGAGATTTTCAAATTATTAAGATTAATTTAGTTGTTTATACAAGCCATTGTACGATATTAGTTATCGACTCAAAAGCAAAAATACATTTTATAAATATGTATAACACACTTTTACGATAGCCAAATATTATTAAAATAATAAATGCATTGTTTTCATCGAAAATTAAATCTACTTAATAAGTAGGTACAACATAAAATATAATAAGTACCCCCCCCCCCACCTCGTATAGGTTGATAGACCGTCTTCACTCAGAATCGTTTTTTGCATGCGATGATTTATTAAAAAATAAATAAATTATATAAATATTAATTTAAATTTAAAACATATATTAGAGTGACATATTGAATGACAAGGCACAGTTGACATCTACGACAGTAGTAGGCGCAGTAATACAACAAATAAGCGTATACCTACTTTCCTCAATTTTTGATATTTTTAACGAGTTTAATATCTATTTATCTATTAAACCCTCTATCATAATATTATATATTTACCAGGGAAGTTATACTGCGAATAATTATTTAAAACCAAATCGTTTAAGCCGACATAATGCGTCATATACGCATATTCATAATATTATTGTATAGAAATATTTTCACCAATTTATCCGTATTCTTTGTTAATGTCATGTATCTCGTAAACATATGTTTTATTATAATACCGAGGATTTAAGTCCATAGTAAATAATACCAATAACGACAGAAATTCGTTGAATTAGAAAAATATATACATGGCTAATAGCTTGTATTGGTATTGAGTTTCACTGGTTTCGGAAATACACGACAACAGTTGAACAAAGGTAAACTATATGTACGAAACACACGATAAGCTCTGTTTCCGCATGGCAATTTTCCGCACATTCGGTGGTATACAATAGGCCGTCGCATGGCTGATCCACTGTGTGCGCGGCTAGGCGAGTGACAGTAATTATACCGGTCTTATCAAATCATACATTATTGGATAAAATAAACATCAATACGATTAACGGTAGAAATGTATGATCACCAATATTCCTATTAAAAAAAAAAAATACCAATGACTTAAATAATCAGAAAAATAGAAAAACTTTCAGTTGAACGATCATTTCACAATTTAATATTTCGCCGAAACTATCATTTTTTTTTTTTTTTTTTTTTTTGATATACAAATCATAAGGTTATGTTAGTCAGATTATTGAAATAAACAAATACAATAAAAAAATTTACGATATTTTATGTTTCCATACTGACACGCTTACCTACTTCGCACTACGAAACAAATTGGCTCACAATATTAACCATGAAATATTTTAATTAATTACTTCCGAGTTCAAGCTAAGTGAGTTAACCTATTTACTAAACCTAATAAACAATAAGTTATAAAATAATAGCTATACGTATATCATACCAATAGTACTTACTCCTCCTCCCAAATTGCATTATACTTTTTCAAACTTGAAATAAAATATACATTTTGATTATCGATAAGCATATTTCTCATTATTTTTGATGTTATATAGGAATCTAGGAGCTTAGTGATTCACCTCATATATAATAATTATATTATTGATTATTTATGATATTTTGATCAATCGCGCATTCATCCGGTGCCGTATAAAACTAGTGGGCTTAAACATCGATGACAGAGACTATATTATATCTTCCCCGTCCTATCATACTCGGATATCCGACCGGTGCACGTTATATGTATATACGACGAAGAGGCGTGAATTTTGGCGCCAAACCTTTTAGATGAACACACATTGATAGTTCGACGTAATGCGTATTATAATAATAATATGTACGAAAACAGAACTGACTAGCTACTAAAAATGTATTAATTTCAGCAAACAAATAATATAGCACTATAGTATCCCGGTTATTGGACCTTAAGTGAACTCGTAATACTAATATCTTGCTTTTACAGAGATGTGTTTTTTGTTCTATAATCTTTAGAAGCAGAAAAAATTCTTCAATTTGAAACTTGCAATGTGGTATCAAGTAGTAAAACTTGCTATGTTGTAAATTCTATTTATATAGTACTTAAATGTGATCAAAAACTAGATATTCCTAATGAGTTTGAAATTATTCGGGTAAAACTATAATATCACTGATACAATATTAGTTAAAACAAATTTTTTTTAAACTATATTCTTGTGATTCAAAAAATAATATTTATTGATACTTGAAAACTATTATGTTTAGTATTATTTTTAGTACACAATTAACTTTTTCAAAATATTTAGTCTAATTAGCTGCATATACCTATTTTACTCCTCTGTGATACATTGGTATATTTATTACTCATTATTATAACAATAATATGATATAATTTACTAATAAAACTATAGTTAATAGTTATTATTAGTTACTTATTAGTATACTATTTTCGATCAATTTGTCATTAATTAGTTCAACTAAATTATTAAATAGTTATTTATACACGAATATGTATTTGTTTATTTGCATAGGTAAGTTTAAAATTAACGTTACGTTAAGTCATAATCAATAAAACATAATGATATCAGAATAAAATAAAATGAAGTAATTTGAATTAACAATTTCTTCTATTATACGAAACTACATTCCGTACAACGTAGAGATATAGTATTCAATAATAATAATAACTTATGCTGAAAGTACCTATAGTTCGGTGTTAAAAATTTTTAACAACCAAGTCTACGACCGAATTATGGATTAGTGCCGTTCTGGAACAAAATATTGTTGTCAAGGGAGTATGAAGGGAAAAAAGAGTAGACTCTTTTATTTTGTTGTGTATTTTTTAGTACTAAAATTTAATGAGAAAACGAAATATTAAAAATCAACAAGGGTAACCATAATTGTAAAAAAAAAAAATTAGGAAAAGTAGGTGACCACTCTGCTGCGCAGTTTAAGTCCAGTATACCTGCCTCGTCATTAAGTAAGGCCACTGTAAAGATAGTGAAAAATTGAATTTTATGATAAATCAATGCAACGTAAGGTTTGTATACATAAATATTCTGAACAGAGACGATCTTCATTTTATTATCCCATAAATATAATGTTATTAATAATTATTATAGTAATAAATTTTACTATTAGTAATAATACACTAATAGCATATAAATTAGAAATAGGTAATAACATATAATTAACCTGGTTATTTTAAAAATGTCACTGTGTACATAATAATAATATACATAAGTACGTAAAAGTTTAAAATCTCTGTGAAAAATTATTTTTAATTATGTACTATAATGAGAAAACTATGGCTATGACTTTTTTACGACGACTTTATTATAGTATAATTATTATGATTAAGATGTTAAATAAATAATATTAATATTAAAATGTATTATCTACAGTTATTTAAAGTCTTATAATAACTATTTTTAAACATGTTATTTCTAGAAATACGAGTTCTATGTAAAGAAGACACAATACGTGCAGTAAATCTCTTGTTTCGTAAAAAACTAAGAAATATCACAGTAAAATCTGTGTTAGATAAAGATTTCATTTTTATTTATTAGTCAATGTATACTTACTATACTCGAATAATATATAAAAATATCTCATTACAAAATTAAATGTAATCTGAAGAAAACACTGAAAGCTGATACCTTGTTTGTTAACATAAAGAATCAAAATAATAATAATAAAAAAAACATATTTGCATTATTTAATATACTAAAGGTTAAATTTGATTTAATTTATATGTTTAATTTATTTACATTCAAAGTTATAATAAAAATAAATAAAGTTTTATTAAAAAAAAAAAAAAATGAATTGATATTTCTTTTTATTATATTACACATAATATTTTGGTATAAAAAAATTTTAATTTTTTAATTTTTGAAGATGGGTGTGAAGGTAAAATCACGATTGTGGGCTAGGTTTAGACTTGTGAATCTAAATATGAACCTGACTAAACCATCTTTATCAGTGTCTTCATCTATCTTTACGATTACATTTAAATACTCTAATATATTTGTGAACTTTCTTTGCATTATTGAATGTTGTTCAATATTTAAAATATAATTTATTAAGTTCTTCAGATTTTACACGATTGCAATATAAGGTTAAAATAATATCTACGATCGAGGAAATCTCAAAAAGACTACTCGAGCGAGAGATTTTCATAAAATTTTCGTCGATCCATTCAATGCAAGATTCATAGAGTGTCAGTAGTGTCATAAACTACTTTTAATAATTACAAAGTATAATTGTGTTTTTGTTACGAGTCTATCAATATAATATAATATAATGTTGTTTATAAGTGGAAAACACCTATTTCAATAAACGTTGTACAAACAATTTTTGCGGGACTTACGGAGTGTTATAAGCTAATTTGTTTACTAAAATTTAACTCTTAAATCATGGCTTGAATAGAAATGTCGTACTTAAAAGACGGAAATTGAATTTATTATTTATTTATTGATTCAATTGGTTATACGGGAAGAATAAGATATGTTATTACTATTTAATTTACTTTTCACGAGCAAGAAAATCCCCTTTTAAAATTGTCATTTTCTTATTTTATTATACTGTCCTATATATATATATAACAATAAAAAATACCTGTCACTCCCATTATCGCAAGTATTTCATTGTTAATCAATCTGCATGCAAAGCAAAAAAGTATACAATAACAATAAAATTATGTCGATGTAATGGAAATGGTGATGATATCCAACTGGAATTATTTTAAGATTGAAATAATTTATTGTAATTGATACGACGTCTACGACATTCATCTACACGATCCATCCGTGAACTAATACTTATACTCTTACTAAACGAGAGTTTGTTTTCGAGTTATTTATTTCTTCTTAAAATTCATTGTATGGATTTAAATGGGATTTTCGTGGACTCAACTACTGTTGTTGGAAAATTAAGCAATCGACACAAGTGGCGTCATCTGTCCAATTTTTACAGCAACTTTTCAAAAATTGTACTACCGTCTAAAGTAAGTTATCAACGTATCATCGTATGTTTATTGTTATCAAAAATGTTATATTTCATCATAAAACTGACATTTTAAAATTATTTATCAATTCGAATTAAGAATGAACAAAAACATTAAATTGTTTTAAAATCAAAATCAGTGTAAAATTGATTACTGGGCCATTCATATTTATGACTTAGAATTTTTTTTTTAAACCAGCCTTCGTAAGGGCAAAGTCACTTCTTTATTTTCGAACGAATTAGTAAAAAAATTTCCATAGGTATTACATTAAAATTTGTTGTAATTTATGAAGTAATTGTTATATTATATCAACTTATTCTAAATTTAAAATTTAGCACTTGAGTGGTATTTTTTATATTATTGTTTTTATTGATCAGGTTTTGATGTATGCCTATTTTTAGAAAAAATTGTTGTTTATCATTTTATGAATGGAATAAAATAAAATCAGTAAACCATATTTTAATTTAATTTAAAATCTGATTTTTTGAAATTTTTAAATATATATAAAGCTCGTATTTTAAAATTCTTAAAATGTTTTGAAATTACTTAAAAGAGTGTCACGCGGAGATACAAATTTCTAGTTTTTAAACACACTTTTTACAATAAATTATTTAGCAAGTACAATTTCTAAACATTTTGACACGCAGTTTGTACACGAGTACTTTTTGATTTATTTAAATTTGTGTATTATAGATAAAAGATAACGGATTTTTAAGATACCGGCCACGGTGATCTTTCAAACTAAATCTAAAAACTTTAGTAATTAATTTTTATATATCAACGTGTTTTATAATTTGTAAAAATGAATTAAGTACTCGTATATTAAATACTAGTTAAAATACTACGAATTATAATTGTTTAATGTATCAAAAAACGATATCGATTTAAATAAATATTTTCCAACGCATCAATATCACAAACCGTTACTAGACTACAATTGAAACGTTTATATCACTTTATATTATAATTGACGCGAATAACAAAAAAATATATGTATCCACGTTAGCGATGGAGTGAAATAACCTACCATAACGCCGTTTGACCATACGCAAGCAGTGTCGTACAAATATACAATAGATACATTTAGTTAGGTAAAATTATTTTATAAAGAATAATTTATCTAGATACATTTGCAGGATCGTTTAAATTGATTTATATTTATTAATAAACTGAAAACTCACATTATTGATATTTCCTATATAACAAAAAGAAAATATGTTAACAAATAATTATTTTTTAAAATGAGATACACAAAAAAAAAATGTATTCTATTTTTATATATTATTTTAATATCTATCCATAACTATATTATTTTTTATAGTATATTTACTATAAAAAATTGCACAGATAATACATATAAAGCCTGTTGCCGCGGAATTATATGTATTGTTAAAGAAAATATATGCCGATATAACGTATTGTATACATTGACAACTTGTATAATTATGCTTTTGATTGGGTCACGTTTAAATATAATTTAAAATAATCATCAGGTACGGTCGAAAATATAGCATGACGTACGACGTAGTGGATTTTGAGTAAAATATATTATTTTATTCTAATATACCTACATTTACTTACGGGTTGATAAAGCAAAAGCGACACGGTGACTGACAGCTTTTTAAATATTTGATTTTTAAATCGTGTTATTTTTCCTCGGTGGTACAACAACACCACAACGAAATTTAGTTGTAAAAAACATATTTGTATACCTTCCTATTCGGGAAACTCTGCCTTTGTAATAAATAAAATGTTACATTTTAATTCACTGACCAGGTGATGGCATTTTCAGATCGAAATAAACACAATAACTGTATTATAATAAAATAATATAACACTATTGTACTTTATAATACTTGAAGTCGATGCGAACTTTTTTCAAACGATTACAATATACGGTACTTATGAAACTTAAATGTTTAAAATTTGCTTTTAAGAACGTGCAAAATGCATTTAAACGCAGATGACGAATAATATAGAAACGCCCACGTGTGAATGTGCATTTTTTTGGAGTGCGTTAAGTTGTATAAATATTTATATTATTTTCATAGTTCCATAACATCGAAAAGTATTCACTGGAGTGTATATGAATAATTAATTTACAGTGTTTTAGATATTATTACAAATTTTTTAAAGGTCGCTCGGGGAAATCCATTTTTCAACATTGCATATTATATTTTACACTATTTATAGATTAATAGATTAATATTTTAACATTTAATCAATGTATTTAACGATTTATTTTCGTCGGATATACATGATAATCTGTAATCTGTTCAGTAGTATGAATGTGTAATATAAATAATTTACCGTTATTATTTTTTAATATTTGTTTTTAACCACATATTTATCAAACTTTAGCTATTTAAAGAATAAAATAAAAATATATGTTATATCATAATAAATTTTATTCAATTATTAAAAATCAGTATTGACCTTCGAGAAAATGTAGATAGTGTAACGGACAAAATTCGATGTCGTATATTTCTATTTTTATTAACATATTACATATGATGCGATAGTGCTGTCCGTCCCGCGGGCCCCTCTGCCGCCGTTTGAAGACGACACCAAACGTGCACACACACACTATCACCATTTCCCAGTACCCGTGGTCAGGAGTGACCGCCACCAATTAAAATATTAAATATAGCATATTGTACCGGCCAAGTATTATTACATAACCATTAGGTAATGTCATCGACGTACTTTGTCCGGTGCATGATACGCATAACGGCCTTTATATGACACTTTTGTTTTTCCACTCCACCGGACAACATGTTGGAGTAGTCGAAAAACCTATCACCGAGGGAGTCTCGGGGACGACGCTCAGGATATTCCTTGGTGATATTTTATATTATTATTTATTATGTATGAAATAAATACCTTGGCCGGTATTAGTTATAGAGTAAGATATATATAATATATATATATATATATCATTGTTGGTATACGTGCCGGTAACCGATGATTGGTGCCGTGCCGTGCTCTATTATTATGTCGTATTACATCTTTGTGATTTTATTATTATTGTTATGTTTGACGTGACCTTTATTTGGGGCGAAGAACTTGGCCATAACTTACGCAATATATTTTTTTTTCAATTATTAATATAAATATTACATAATAACAATCCCAAAAACAATGCGTTAATTATTCTTTCCTGTTTTTTTTTATTTTTTTTCTATCAATATAATATTATAAAATCCCGTATGGTCCGGTTTCCAAATCACGGCTGCGGGTTGGCGACCTTACCATTTTCGTCGATGTACGCTCCACACACCGAACCTGGGTACAAGATTTTGCGAGACGTTACAATAGATTCAGCACATGTCGTTAAGAACACTTTTTACCATTAAATATTAATATTGAGAATATAATGCTACCATTTTACTAAAATAATAAATATTTTATATTTTATTCATAAAATATGATTGTTAATCGAGTAGATTCAGTTAGAGAGATGGATATTCTTTTTTCCTGTAATTTATCTGTTTCGTTTAATACTAATTTTATTATAAATAAAATATTTAAAATGCTAGATTTTATATCAAGGAATACTAGAGAATTTAAAAAAAATACTTAAGATGCTCTTTTGTTACCTTTTTGGGATAGCTTAAAATTTAGATCATTGAGCTGGGTTTAAAATTCGACTGATAAACTAAATGTTTAGTTTAAGTTCCTAAAGTAAATTTTTTTCCATTTAAATATGTCTATTCCTAGAGCCTATGTAATTAGTAGCAGACTCTATTTATATTCAGTCATATGAGGTTAGATGTAACCTAATAATAAATATATATTAATTATATGTATTTTGGTTAAAATTTTTAAAATAATATTATTATCAATTACAATAATTATTTTTGTTGTATATAAACTCATATTTTTTGTAAATAATAATAAGTATCTTGAGCATATACATCTACCATATATACTTAGTAATCTAAATAATTGTATTTAGAAACAAATTCGATTTTTTTTATACTAACCTATATGTCTATGACAGTTTATTAATTAGACTATTTTGTTTTAAAGACTGTAAACGGTAGTAACTGATATAACGAAGAAATGCTTTTGAAGCGATAATAAATCTGTCAATAAAATAAGATATATCCATATATTTCTAAATAAATCTGAACATTTTTATATTTGTTTGATACTTATAAGTAAAAATTATATAATATAATAGTATGATTATGATGGATGAATTAAAACATGTAAGTCCATAAACGTCGTTCCCAAGAATTGTTCTTAATAATTCAAATATTCGAATTTAAATATTTGATTGCGTATTACATTATATTTTTCTTTTATAATATTAAGTGAATGCGTAGGATGATAAAAGAAACTCGATTGTCATGCAAGTGTCGTACATAAAAAACAGTTTATCAAAATATCTTAATCGAAATTATTGACATATTTAACTGTTTTATTATACTTGTCCATATTTTAAAAGCATTATATCTAATGTATTATTTAAGAATTTTCGTTATTGTATTTTGGATAATATAAAACTATTAGTATGTTATATAAGCACTTATAATATAGGTATATATTTAGTTATAGAATATGCACAGGGCATATTACATAAATATTATATGCAAATTACTTTTAAATGTTTTTTTTTCTACGGCATTTTAAAATAAACTAGTATTATAACATCATATATAATATATAGATAGTATACTACCTATGAAGTACTTTTATGAGTTTTTAAAATTTGAATGATTCGATAAGTATATATATATATTACATATTTACACGAAACATTTTTCACAAAATCATAATAACTAATATTACAAAAAAAAAACTATTATGAATTACATCAAAATCTAATAATTCCTAAACTGTATCAGTATTATTATTATAGTTGTTAGGATGAACCTTTTTGATTTTCAACTGTTATGTGAATTTCACTTATCAATGAAATTACAAATGTATTTCTCGTTATATGAATGTATTAGTTTTACAATGTGGTGTGGTATGTTTCAATTTTTCTTTTCGACAATAATATAGTCCTTCATACTAAATTTGATCTATTCGTTATTTTAAAATATCAAAGTAATGTGGTAAACTGAAATTTTTACATATAAACTAATTTTCGACAAGATCGATACAGATTTTTTTTTTTTAATTCAAAAATGAATATCCATATAGATACTTGATATTCTCAACAAATATAATTTATATCATAATTTACAGTCATGATATAACTTTATGTGCTATTCATATATATTTGAAATATTGTCGTTTATTTTTTTAGTTAATTTTTAGATTTAACTTACATGTTACACAAATATGCGTAACTACTACAATCATCAGTTCACGTCATATATAAAAGCTTCTGTTTCGCAAATAAAAATGTCGATTTTTATATTGAAAAAGTGTTTTTCATTTCTTTGAAAAATTGAACAAACTTAGTATCACTGTCACTCTTTCGTTAACTACAACAGGTTTGTACCAGCTCAATCGATCTATTGATAAGTTGATGATACCATGTATCTTTATGTAATGCTGAAACGTGTCCTTGAAGCTCACAGTGATAATTAGCATCTGTTTTCGGATCAATGGAGTTTAATTCTCGTGATTAACGATTTCAGACGCATAGCCATAGTCGGTCACATTTGTGTATAGGCTTTCGCGCAACTTGTCCTAATAAATTTATTGCTCATATAAATTATACTTCAGGTTTAATAGTAAGAAGCAGCTCTATAACCCTTGTCATGATTATCGTACACCAGCAAAGTCAGACTCGCAAACATTATCTGAGACTTACCTACCATCCAAGCTACAACTTTATCAATGGTCATGTTTAGATAGACATACAATGCGAATCACTCAATTTTTGGTTTTGAGTAAAAAGGTCGATAAATTTAACAGAAGTTTTTTCATAAATATTTTAGTCATTTCGAATTAAAAACGAATATCCAAAATAAGTATATAATCATGGTTTGCAAAATGCACAGGTCACAAAATAACTAAACTATTTCGAGATTTCACAAACATTTTTCTCACTAAAATTAAAAAAAAAAATTATTTATATTAATATATATATACTTCTATTTTTTATTTATTTTATGAAGTTGATATTTTAAAATATGTAATTTTTAGTTATTGATTCAATCGCTCAAAATTCAAATGATATTTTTTTTCATTGAAATACTTTAATCCTAATACATATTATTTCAATTAGTATTAATTTAATTCAGCTGTTTGGAAAGTATATCAAATAAATATATGACGTGTTTTGTGTTGGTAACAGATGGTAAATGTTAGCATTATTATTTTATTTTTGTATTTTAACAACTACTGTAATTGTGTAATGTAAAAATAGTTTTTTTTCGTCATATTTTTTTATTTAATTGCATGAAACAAAATAAAACGCATAAACGCTATGTCCTGTTTGGTTGTAAATATTTAGCATGACAGTTTGACGATATAAATAAATACTGAACAAAAAAAATATAACAATAAAAATGTTATCTTTGATTTGAAATTATATTTCTTTTTTCGCAATTGTACTAACCTCTATTAGGTGATAATAAAGTCATCTATATTTTATTTTATACAAAGTTCTGAAAATTGGGACATTACAGATAGCAGTAAAAAAAATAAACAAAAGTTGCACAATTGATTATATACAACAATGATTTTATTCAAAAGCAATTTTCTTTTATAATTTGTTTTTATTTCGTTTTAGTTAGATTGATTTTTAGTGCGCTGCAGCATCAATGGATAGATAATAATTTAATTAGTGCTTGGAAGTAGTGAAACAAAAGTAACGCATTACGTAATTTTGTTGAAATTATTTTTGATGTAATAGTTTCAAATATTATGAATTGTACCTTTTACAATAATAATAATAATGCATTTGTAAAATCCGAATGAATATCATAAAATCACTTTCTCACCATACTTGGGGTGCCAGCATTAAATCACTCAACACAGTTTATAAATCTCATATATTATCACAAATACAGCACGGCTTACAAATTTATATCACAACCAAAGAAAATCTCACTACCTTAAAACAGTTAAAATTTCAAACGAAATTACCCAAAATATCCAAAAATCATTAAATTCGACCAAAAAAAAAAAAACATTGAACTTATGTGGGTACCCACACAGGTATAACCGGAAACGAAATGGCAGACAAGGCACCACAACTAGAATCATCCACCATCCAACAATCTCCGACCTACCGTCTAATTACATCCATCAAACACAAAATATACTCTAAATGACAAAATTATCGGCATACCTTCCCTCCCACTAATAAACGTAAAGCTTAAACTTAAAGAAAGATACAAAGAAATGGTTACCACCTTACAACCCAAACAAACGACAGGAATTTGAGATCACAAGATGAAAAAACCGGACACTCATTTGCAACTCACTCTTTTTTCATCAGCGAAGATCCTCCAACCACCTGTGATAAATGCCACAGCAACCTTTCAGTTCAACCCACTGTCCTAGATTGCATAAAGTACCGGGACATAAAAAATAACCTAGCAATACCACCCAGTATGGAAGAAACATTCAACGAAAACAACATCTCTAAAATCATTACATTTTTAACCGAAATTAACCTCATAAAAACATTTTAACAATGTACATTTGTATATTAGATTTTTTTCCCGTAGTCTTTAAGTCTCAATACAGTTTGTAAGTTTCTCTCTTTTTACCACTTGTAATTTTCACTAGGCTAATGACCCGTGATGGTGAAGCTTTATTTCTAATAATAATAAAAAAAAAAATTAATGCAATAGGTAAATACTTATAACTCCCGTATTGGGTATTTAAATAAATATAATATATCAATTTCGTTTCGCCGCAATTCAATTGTCAACAGTGTTTAACACGAAATTACAAAAAAAGCTAAAAATAAACTACATTTTAAATTTAGTTTTATCGAAATATATAGAGTGCTTCTTACAAGCAGGTAATGTGTAGATTGGTATTATCATGATTTTATACGCGTTTACATAAATATCATATTATAATTATTAATAATTGTTTTATATTATACTATGTTTATAATATCATCAACTGTTTATTTCTGTTGATATTATATTTTAATTATACTTATTAGTTATTACTTATATATTATTTTTACATGACGTATTGCTTATCTTATTTAGTTTGTTAAATAAATTTAAAAATACATGTGAGCTGGTTATTTTTGTGTTACATGAAGGTGATGCAGTTATTTTTGAAATTTAAAAGTAAAGTAACAATTACTTTTTTAAAGTAACTTACCCAAAATTAATTTTATTTTATAAGTTATAAAATTTACGACTAGAATATTTATATTTGTAAACATTATGGATTTAATTCAATTGAATAAAGTTGTCAACGTCTAAAAAAAATAACATAAAAATATGATTGAGCTCCATTTTGTGAACATTGTAACATAAGTTATCAACATTAATAAAAACTGATTAGTATTATTTCTATTTCAACTATATTGAAGTTATTAATATTATTAAAGATCATAAATTCGGTAAATCTACTTGTAAACGCAATTGAATAAAAACAATTACATTGTTTCAAAAACACTTGATGATTTGGAATTATTTTTGTCTTATTTCTGCAATTAAGTGTTTTAGTCTTAAGTAATCATAAAATCTTATTACGCCAAATTTACTCTTAATCTATTTAACTAAACAGTAAACTCCCCGAGGGCAGGACCATCCTTATATTATATTAACCATTTATTTACATATATTTTATTATTAAAGTTTCTGCATTTGGCATATAAATTATGTGCAATATACATTTGTATTTATTTTTAAATGTTTATAAATATAAGTCAGAATCTTTTGCATAATTTATACTATTGATATTGTTTTCGGATATTTTGTCCGACAAGTATAATATGTATGTGACTTGTTTTAATAATGATATATTATTATGTAATAAAAAAGTGTAATAAGTATATTATATATTTATATGAATAAAACTTTTATAATAATGTAATGAAATATTATTTTTTTACAATATAACATATTTTAGATAAATAAAATTCCACTTAACGCAGATATTATTACACAACCAGTTTAAACAAATTTAATGTATTCAATAACAATAATAAGTAACAAAGCTCACAAATTAATAATATTTCAAAATAAATAGAGAAAGTTTCCCTAACGAGCAATATGGTATTTTTTTAGAAAGATAAAAACATGTAAATATATTATATTTAGCATTTTAAATTAATTATTTACCGTCTAACAATGTAATAGTAAATACACCGCTTACAATGTTATCAAAGTTAAAACAGAATCGTAAAAATCGTAAAAAAAGTTTTGTATTTTTAAATATTATATTTTTAGTTATTCAGTCAAAGCTTCATAATAATAATCTTTAGTATTTTAATTTAGAGAATTATATGATAAAGGTGAAGTATAATAATCTAATAACATAACCATCATGGGAATCGTTGTTGTATTAGTTATGTAATAATAAATTATTATTTTGTAGAGAAATATCGATTTGCTATGTGAAATTACAATAACTTTAAAAAATCGTTTAAAAATAAAATAGTCTAATATTTAAAAAAACAACCTTGTGTATAATATTGATTAAATTTTTGTACTTTCATAAAATAAATAAAATAAAAATCATAGTTGTTTTTATAAATTAGACACATAAGTACTATTATATGAATAAAAACATATTGTCAATTGCCATTTGATACGTAACTTTGCTCAAACACGTATTCCATAAAATACAAATAATTGTTTTTTTAATTGCAGTGATGTACATTTGTTGTATATATATATATAACAACAAAAGTAAAACATAACCATGTAACTGACAGTGGGAATTAGACGTCTAGTTACTGATGCGTATGATTTTATAGATTTGTTAAAACAACAATAAATTAATAATACATTTTAAAAACGATTTCGGATTGACCTACTAAATAATGAGCTCAAACCGGAAAATTTTCACATTTTTTATTTATTATTTCACAATTTTATTGAAACCATTTGGAAGTTTGACGGACTCCTCTCACTCTCTCAGTATCATCGGTGTTCAATTAAATCGTTCAATTTGTAGATTGAAACTACTCGGAAACTTTTTTTGCTTTTTATATTTATGATTTCCCTATACACAATGTTTTCCAGACCACTTCATAAAAGAAAAAATCTCAACTGTAAAACTAACATATTTTTAGCTATACTTAAATCTATATAAAACGATCTAATAATATTATCATTATAACCTCCTAAAATCATAAATAAAAATGTAATATTTTATTTACAAATTATAGTAAAAATGTATAGTCAAAACAATTTATGGATTTGCATATCACGTATTCATAGAGGAAAAAATGTATATTATATAAATAAAAATAATGTTTAAACGTGTTAGGTAACTTTTTAGTAAAACGAAAAATACCTTTTTGTACATATACACACAAATCGTATAAAGTTAATAGAGTTTTGAATGAAAAAAAATAAATTCTATTTCTTACTATTATTAAGCGTACTTTGTAATCGAAGGACCGACAAAATGTCAATGGTTTTCCGAAATACGTGAATATTATATCTTACTCTTTATTTCTATCTTAAAATGATACATTATTCAGATAATAATTATTGAAAACACAGATCGAAAGCAGGGAATTTTAAACTTTAAAAAAAATCTATAATATATTATTTCACTAACGCGGATTAGTTAATTTGGCTACAACTATATTATTAATACAATTATTATTTGATTAACTACAGTAGTTCATAAATACTAAATAGAGTTTTCACACAAAAATTATTAATGTTTGCGATTATATTATAGTATTCTACTTTTGTTTTTCACAAGTTAAACCAGTAACGAGTATTGTATATTTCGTTTATTTTTTTGACATTTGCACACTCGGCATGATGATATATTATCATAAGGTAATAATATAAAAAGTGTGTCGAATATAATGCCAACAGAATTAATTAAAAATGTATAATTTCAATAACATTTAAGTAGAAATTGGCTGTCTACCAAATACTAAGAACTGTTTATTTCCTAAAGCTGAAAATTAAATAGTTTAACATGCGCTTAACTCCATATAGATCACAATATATCACTATGGTATAAAACTCGCGTCACAAAATTGTTTTTATCGAATACTATGTAAAACAAGATAAATAGGAAAAATTTAATAACGGTCACCTCTCAATAGCGGTCTAGTACATTTATATTCACGAAGAGGAAAATGTCAAGAAAGTGGCTCTGCTACTATGCATAGTATTGAAATCCACATAACTGAACGATTAAAGCAATACATACAAATTTAATAATTTAGTCCCAGACTACTATAATGTTAAAGAAATATATACCATTCGAGTTCACAATATTAATGTACGAAATATTTATTATTTCAAGTCTAATAGATTTTTTTTGATTTTTATTCATTATTATGTGAATTACTATTATTCTGGTATAAATATGACTATTATTAACAAAGTTGTAATAAAAATAATTAATATTCAACAGTTAAAAAATACCTATGTATAAGTGTAATATTTTAGCCTTAAGCTTTATTATAATATTGCATATTACATTTTACCTGACCTGTATTATACGTGTCTGTGTTAATAATATTAAACATCGATTAACCGTAAAATGTTCATGTAAAAATAAATAACAAACTGCAAAATATCGTTTTCTGGTAACTTTAAAGTGACAACCATTCGTTTAGCGCACTGGAGTGTAATAGAATTGCCTACACTTAACGCGTTTATCCACTAGATTTGTCAATACTCATTATTTATTATTCAATGCACAATAAACATTATCGATTCAGCCAAGTTTGTTCAATATGTTAAGTTTGCTCCTACTGATAATTTATTCTTAGAAATCTTAGTTTAACGTCACGCGTAATTTATAAATCAATGAACTTTTCTATTATTGCACTTCAGCTGTGTGAAATGATTATAATAGATTTTATTCACGACTACTGTCGTATAAAATCAATTTAATTTATGTATAACATATCGTAGTGTGAAAATAATATATTTCAAGAAACGCTCATCACAATGTTGTTGATAATAGTTTTAATATTATTATCATTATTTTTAATTATACTATTTAGTTTTATTACTGAAAATTAATATTATATTATAGCCAGTAAGTTCATTACATTTTTGGTTATTTATTGGTTACTTAATAAAAAAAATTGTTTATTATATTTGCGTTAATTGTAAAATTACAACAACAAAATAATATAGTGAAAATGATAATGCGTTTATATTTTTGGAAGTGTTAAAATTGATTCTAAATGCAATGTAGTATTTCTGTAGAAATTGTATTAGACGCACAAATACAATTTATAAAATATAAAATTATTCTAATCTCTTATAATTTTTATATTCACAGTATTAAAATAAAAACAAAAACGAATATTAAATAATAACTGAATAATTTTATATAAATATATATATATATATATATATATATTACAATAACAATTTAAATCATAACGTTGTTTTAAGCCAAAACAAAATACTTGCGTAAAATTTTGTTTTATAATAATTCAATTTATTTAATAGCAAAAAATTGTATTTGGCATAATATTTACCGTAACTCGTAATACTGAATAACGTAGGTTCTTTGATCAAAATATAAAATCTCACTTTATTAGGCTTAAAACAACAGAGGTGATGTTATAGTGATCAATGGATCATTGATGGTTTTTATAAAGGTAAAGAACAGATATGGTAAATTAAAAGAAATACACAATTCTAAACAATTAATATCATAATTAATATTAGTTTAATTTTTGCTTTTTTTTAAATTATGTTAATTTATTTTTGAATTATATTATTATAATTTAAGTACAAAAAAAATTAAATTGTTGATAATATTTCTTATAATATACTATATATATTTATACTTATATGAGTAATGAGTAATGAGTATTAACTACTTATTCGTAATCTTAAATTATGTTTTATGTCCAAAATCTT
>NC_040879.1:48890675-48995798 GCF_003676215.2 Rhopalosiphum maidis
TTCAACAGAGTGTAAACTTACAGATTGAAACGAGTGGTGACTGCAAAACGGACACGAATGCAAGCTGCTGATCGACACACCCAAAATCCAATTCTGCTAAAACATAATTAATAATCAAATAATCGTATAGCGAGTATCGTGTGTGTAGTGTATATCATCTAAATATTTAGATGAAATACCTAGAAAACGCCGCGTCGCTGCTTTCTTGAAAAAAAAAACCTGATTAATACTAAACACACTATTATTATTCCAAACAGGCATTTAAGCTGTCGGCTAAACACATTATAAGATCAATCGTACGATCATATCCAGCTTTATATAGTTATATAGTTATATACAACTTATTTAAATGTCAAAAATAACGACGTGGTTGGATATTTACTAGTATTTGTAGATAACAATAATTACACATTTGTGCATGTATAATAAGTCAATCATAATCGAAATAATTTTTCTAAATACATGTAAATTAGATTTTGATAATAATCAGTGTTCAATACAGTTATTATAATTATATTGTGATACAATTACTTTTTTGTATTATTTAATCAATCTATGACTATGATGGAAATAATAATTTAAATAAAAATCGTATTGGAAATGTATAATTTTTTTAAGCTCATATTATTTTAACGCTGATTAAACCTATTTGTGTATTTCACAAGTTTATAGATACAGGTCGAGTTTATCGGGAATTACCAACAGCCGATTCCGACGATTTTGTCCAGACGCGTGAGGTTTGGTACACGAAGTGGGGATTTATAGACGTGATAAATAGAAACAAATATGATAATCGACGAATTAGCCACAAGAAATAATAACATGTTAGAAGTGATGTTTATTGTAGAAGAAGATGGACAGTTGGTAATGTGGTTTTATCAGTGGCGTAAATTGGGCTAAATTGTTAGGGTTGCAATCAGTTTTTAGGTTGGGCAGGCTTCAAATCAGCTGCCATTTATATTTTTTGTATAACACAATACCTAATACAATATAATATATATATATATATTATAAGTATAGATTTAAAATATTAAACTACTTAACTATTAACTTACTAAATTTATTTTTTAGTTAACGAATTTATCTTTCATTTTAAGAAATAAGTTAATTTATTTTTTTTACATTCACTATTTTAGTCGTTTTTTTGTCAAAAAATATTTTCATTGTGAATTTATATAATGATATAAACAACTGAACTGTTTTTAATATGTATATTAAATACCTTGTTATCAATTTAATAAAATATTTTGTGGTTCTTTATTAAAAAATACACTAATACTCTATTACAAACACACAAATAATATCTGTATGAAAGACTTTATTTAATAATGTAAATTAATTATTTTCAGCTTTTAGGCACCTTAACTATTATTTAGATGACTATTGTTAGATAAAACACAATTAAACACTATTAATTAAAACACATACTATATAGAAATACTGTATGTTGTTTGAAATATAAACATTATAGTCTATAATTTAGTTGTGTGTTGATAAGAAATAAAGTACGGTAACGAATAAAAAAAAATATTTAACTGAGTTAACCAAAAATTGTATTAAACTTTTAACTTTTACTTTTTCTTATTGACGCATATCAACTTAACTGAGTTAAAAAAAATCATTAACTTGCCGAGCCTTGGTTTTTTACTGAAGGAATAATATCATTTACTGCAGTAGTAATCGGCGGCCTCTGTAATTATTATCAGCTACCATTGAGACTCGAGTCGGCCGATCACAATAAATATACATATTGGTATAATAATAAAAAATGATTAATAACAAAACTATAAATAATTGTGGAAAGGATATAAATATAATAATAATTCCAGTGCTTCAAAACAAAGTTAAACATTGGTTCTCAAAATATAAATTAGTTAATTTATTATTATATTGATATTTCAATTTTTTGAAAACTGAAATCGTGATTTTTTGGAGTCGCAAAAAGATACACTTGCGACCCTTTGATATTTTCAGGGGTTGCAAGTGCGACCCCGTGCGACCCCCAGTTTACGCCACTGGGTTTTATGCACCAGGCGCCATCATACATATACCGCTGGTCCGCCGGATCGTTTTTGACGTATATTAACGACGATCGGCAGTCCCTTTACCACTTTTACCACTATCAATCTAACAGCGATCATCACCACTATCACTGCCACTGCCAACACAAGCACATCAACCTAAACTACCACAACGACGACCACCACCAATCACCGTTAGTATACCTATAAACTATAGGCCACTCGGAGTTCCATCGGATTATTACCACAACTTTTGGTTTAGAATTCACCGTACGAGTTCAATGGTTCCCTTTCGATTAGCTGCCCACGTTCTCAGAGCGGCAAAAAAGGGTTCGAAAAAACTTTCCAAGACAACAGCCGCCACAAGCTATTTAAAACTTCGTATCCGAAAACAGGAACGTAATCAATTGTGTTCCAAGCGTGACTGGGAACTTCGAAGTCACCGTCCATGCCCTCGCCGTCTGATTATAATAATGACTTGTACAATTGGAAACCTTGGCCACCGGCAAATGCCACATGTTAGCCACCGAATTTGCATTTGACGAGCCATTTCAAAACTAGTCCTCAACTCCGAAGACGAAAATGCGAATGCAAAATGATGCCAGTTCGCTTGGAGATTTTGTACAATACCATTGGCCAGGTGGAAATGGTAACAGTACACGAAGCGAAGACGACGACGACGAAGAAGAAGAAAAGTTAGGAGTGGAACTAGACGACATTTTTCAGTGACGACGATAACGATAACGACAACTTTCCAAGCCTCGGAAAAGTGTGTTGTGTAAGTAATAAATGAGATACCTACATGGCTATATATATATATATCTAAGTATCTACTATCTTTAGCTGCTGTTGTGGTTACGTATAACCCGTTATATAACATTATAGGTTACACATGGTCTTTTTAGGTAAATATTATTTTTATCACGTCGGCGACTTATTCCTAAATATCGAAAAAACTAAAACTGAAATTTCAGTAAATCAAGTTAAAAACTTTTTAAAACTTTTTAAAAAACTAATATAAGTGAATTAGATCTTAAAAATAAAAATATTATAACATTATTATTATTAAGAATAATACTTTTTTATTTAAACTTTTTTAGAACCATAATATTCTAATAATGAATGATGTCTAATACCTAATTGAGATAATCAAATTTAATCATAATTTATAGAACAAATTTTAACCAATAATCTAATTAATAGAAATCGTTAGTTTTCTTCATTGACTGTAGTTAATTTTAATTTTTTTTATTTTGTGAATTTTGGAAGTAGGAGAATTTAAAAAAATAATATAAATATAGATATAATTTAATAGATGATGATTTTTTTTTAATACTTTTAAGGCAATTTTTTTACCTTTTATAACGATATTTTTGATTTTGCCTATTTAAAAAGTGTAATTAGTTATTGAATGGTAGAAACTGGAATGACGTATCGAATAACGAATTTAAATGTCAATCAAATTCGTTTATTGATACAGCTGCTTAGCCAAAGCGGTGGTTTTCTTGCAAATACCCTCTTGTTTGTTTCGGTTGATTAACCTTAGTTGTTATGATATAATCTTAAGTAGGGTTAGAAGTTATATGGGTATGTAAATATTTTAGAATTATGAGCCATGTAGTATAGAATGATTTTATGATTGTATGATTTTTAATTTTTAATAATGCGATTACAACCGACTGAAGAATGAGAATTATTGATTAAGACGTTAAATATCATTGTATAATTCTGTTTGTTATTATTAGTTATTTAATAATATTTTTTACCATTTTTGTCTAAACTATTTAGGGTTATTTATTCACAATTACAGTCCTCATCAAAAAATAAAAATAATAATAAAAATAAAATAGAAATTAGAAATAATATGTTTAATACAGATTATGTATTATTAACTATTACAGCTTTTGCCCAAAAAAAAAAAAAAAAATGTAATTCTTAAGTTATTGTTTAAATTAAAGTATTATATTACTTCATTATTACAATTCGATTAATATTACATAAAACCTAATATATTTAATGAATTTATTGTTTCATAGTTAAGTTTGTTTTACTTATAAACAAATGTCATATAAAGGTAATAGGCCATTCAAAACTTTTTTCTTCTTCTACACCATGCTTACACACATATGATAATAAACCAAGTGCCAATTCCACAATTTATATAAGAAATATACATTATTTAGTAGCTCGGCGGTTATAAAATAACTGCCAGCGATCATGACGCGGCAATCAACGTGATAATTAAAAAATAAAAACAATTTTTATTAATATGGTATTGTAAACTTAGGGGTGGTAGTAAGGTAGTGACAAACTGCTTATCTATATATTTATACTAATTATGTTACTTTAGTATGTCCGAGGTTAAACTGGGGTATTCCAACAATTTAATATTCATAAGAAAGCCATTCCAGTAGCAAGATATAAGCAAATGGCCGAGTATGAAGAATATTATTCTTTATAATATGGTATGCACCATATTATTTCGATTATGCGATCTTGAAAGAAAATATTGGAAAAATATAGTGTATAAATGTCCAATATATGGTGCAGATGTGTCAGGAAGCATTACAGATAAAGATGTTGAAGTGAGTATTCAATACATAGGAATATTTCTAAATTTATATTTAATTAAAAAAATTACATGTATTCTTAAATTAAGGTATGGAATATTAATAAACTGGCATAGTATTGGATTACGTCAATCAGGATTATGGAATTAAAATTGATGGGGTCAATATAGCCTATTTCTATTTTGAGATGAGGAAATCGTCATTTTCATCGCATACTAAAGATATGGATTTATACAGTATAAATTATATTATGAAGGAAGTCCAAAGTCATGGTAACTTTTATATGCTTTAACGTAAGTGATTTTTATTATATGCATTATATTTTTAAGGTACGTAATACTACCGGCATATGGACGGCGGTTGGAAAGAGTAGCTCATGGTTTTTTTTCTGCAGACTTTTCGATATGTCCAGCATATCTTAGACATAAAATGTGTATTATATCTCCACAATCATTAGCTAGTCACAATGTTCCATTAGACAAGGTAAAAGATTATAAATACAAAATTTTGTTAAAATATCCTAATTGTTTCTTTATAATTTGTTTAAATAACACAAGAGAAAGAAGAGTTTATAATAACTTTTCCATCCATATGGGTATCATGCTGGTTTCAACCATGGGTTTAAAATGGACTGAATCCACAAACTTTGCATCGACCCGTAGGTAGAGTATGGGAAAAGGGCTACACCGTGACATTGTTGTAAAGACACTGAAAATTAATATGAAAACCTTTGTAAGGAGATTACAACCAGAAAAATATGAAGACTGGCTCAATGCTAAAGATATTGGTTGCCATCCAGAAGACCCTTCTTGAAGGTTCGCAGCATGTGTGCGTCAACTTATTTTATACATTTATTCAATATGTGGAGTACAATAATGTACAGGATTTATTGTTTCTTAATATATCATTAATTTTGTTTAAATTCAAATCAAAGCAACTAATTTTATTTTTATTATTTTTTACACTTGCAAAAAGATTTAAGTATGTTAAGTGGACAAAATGGTACATTGAAGATTATGATTTTTTTTTTTTAATTTTTCAGATAAAAAAAACTATTTTTAATAAAATTTATATTTTGATTATACCTTTATTGTAGTAAGTGAATTGAAAAAAAAAATCTTTGTAAAATGATTAACTTATTATTATTATTATTATTATCTTAAGAATGGCTACAAGCTATGCTTTTATATTTTTAGTTGAGTTATTTCATATAGTATGTAATTTTTTTTTTATATTTTATAAAACTATACTTATACTTTTATAGAAAATAATAGGCAATACAGATAAGTATTTTGATGTACCAATTATAGAATATTTTATTTTTCTGTATGTAGTATAATTCTTTCTGTATTCTATAGTTAATATCACTATAAAAACTATATAATATTGTATTAAGTTTAAAATATAATGTTAAAAAGATTTTCATTCATTAACTAGCAGATTTTAGTTGATTAACTTAGCTAGAATGCTCAAATGTATTTAATTATGCATCTTATTTAGTCAATATACTTTATAATAAATACTATACAGCATCCACACTATTCACAAGTTTCATTTCTTTGAGAACTGAATCTAGGTAAAGCTACTACGCTAAGCATGCAGTTATTGGTATTTCCTAATTTCACTAGTTGTTGTAACTGACTTTCTGTTGCTCTTAACGGCTAATCAAAGAATAAAAATAAAATCAATAGTTAAAAATTGTTATCAATATGTTTACAATCGAAGTAAGCAATTAATGAAATAATATAGTCAAGCTCTTATAATTACAATAACTTTTATTTTTATAACAAAATAATCATGTAATTTATAACTTTGAGTACATACATAGTAGTTTAATAATAAACTCATACTTAGACATAAAACCTTCATATTGATTGATGTTTAAATGAACATTTAAAAAAAATTAATACTGTTTCTCACACAAGGTATCAAAATACGCTTAAAATAAAACTAACAAACTTCAGTACTTTTAATATTTTATATTAACTTTCCAATTAGTGGTCCTTTTAAATACAATTGAAAATATCAATAAAGTAAAAGTTTATTATTCTAACCATGTATCACAGGTTAATATACTTTTTAATCTTAAAGTGTAACATTTAAAGTATTAATTTCAGTAATTAATAGTTTTAAATGTTTGTTCATTTTAAATACCATGTATTTTTATTAAACTTATTTTTACCATAAATTGTAAAAATGTATACTTCTTTACTTTCGGAATTATTTTATGTGTTGGGCTGTGTTTCTAACTACCATTTTATTATAATTATTTTTAAATTCTCATAATTTAGCCTTTAAATAATTATATTTTTAAAATTTTAATCTTTGATGAAAGAACAAGACTGTCTTAATTTGATTTGATTCATTATAAATATTATAATATTAATTATTTTTTAATACTTAACTCAGCTGTTCACTGTTCATACTCACGATTTATTGTCACAGAATAAAATAATGAAATACGAGTATTATTACAATAAAGGTTATTTTACATTATTTTTTTATTATTGATTATTAACAACATTAATAACTGATAACGTCTATTATTATACTTTATCGCAATTACCAACCGCAATCCTGATTCGGTTACGTACATTGCATCAGCCCGTCCCATTTCGAAATATTGAAAAATGTTTGCGCTAATATTTAGCACGTAATTAGCGTGGATTTACATGACTCAAATTAGAATTTGCATGAAATTGGTTTAACGGTTAAACCCAAAATTTTATGAGCCGGGCTGGCGAACCGTTTCGGCTCGTATGAAAATTAAGTTATTCGTAATTTTTTCCACCAATAATTAGCATGAATTTGCACGACATTTTTTTAATGCTAAAAAACAGTTTTTCATTTCCCGCCGTTTCGCCAGCCCGGCCCCAATTCGAAATATTATGAATTTTCAAATTTTTTTTGCACAGATATTTAGAACGCAATTAGCATTAATTTGCATGACAGAATTAGAATTCGCACTTAATTATTAAACGAACAAAATACAGTTTTCCACGTGCGTGAAGTTGGCCCCCGCCCAACATTTTAACACAGGAACTTCAAACTTTTTTAGAAAAATTGCTACAACTTTATAATTATACGAAATTTTTATTCAAATTACATTTTATAATTACAATATAGATTTTTATCCTCAGCTTCACTTTTTTAACCAAATAAGATTTTCATTTCATGGTCAATTTTTATTTCAGTTATAAGATTGTTTTATTTAATATAAAATTTTTTTTTTATTTATTCATATAAGAATAATTATCAAACATAGATTTTAATCAAATTAGAATAAAAAACTGAATAAATCTAGAAATTAAATAAAAAATTGCAAATTTAATACAAATCCTAAATTATTAACTTTATAATTTATAAAAATTTTATTTTATTAAACCTAATTAACAGCCGTTTAATTCCGGGAGTTAATTAATACGAATTGAGTTAAACTGGTTTTAGCTGTGCATGTAAACGTAGTAATAGTGTGTTAAGTATAATTCGGTTTTATTTTTCGACGAAAGCAGCGACGCGGCGTTTTCTAGGTATATCATCTATACATTATACAATTCATCACTATACGATTATATTTATTATTATTATTAAATGATGTTTTAGCAGAATTGAATTTTTGGACTTTGGAGTGTCGTCAGTGTCGATTAGCAGCTTGCTAATATTAAAAGTATTTTACAAGCAGTTAAAAATATGAATTAATAATATGAGTCAAAATGATAACATAGTAGCATGTTTTATAAAGTTTATGAAGTATCAACTTAAAAGAAATATATGGATGTTAATAATGGTATATTAAAATCAATCAATTAATCTTATAGTCTTAGACACTTGACACTAACTAGAGATTTAAGTGTTTATAAGCAGTTTAAAATGTGAATTTATAATATGAATAAAAAGAATAAGATAATCGCATGTTTTATAAGGTTTTTGAAGTATCAACTTAAACGAAAAATAGGAAATTCCTTTAAGGTAAATTAATATCATTACTCTATCTTATAGTCTAGGTTTCTTATACTAATTTTGTTATACAACTACTGTAGGTGCTATCAATTACATTCAGTTACAATTTCACATACATTGAAAAACACCAGTATTATTATCAATATCTTCTATTCCATTTTCAGCATGGTATGTTGAAATATTCCATGGTAGTATAAATTTCTATTCTTATCTCAGCATGCCTTGTGTGATCTCTTGTACAGTAATCTGCAAATACAGTCAGTTAAATATGTATAATGGTGAAAATTAACTTCAGAATTGAATGTTTTATAAGCAGTTAAAATTTGAATTTATAATATTAGTCAAATTCTTCATATAAAACTATATTTTATAGTGTTTATTAAGTATCAAATTAATGAAATATATAGAATTTAACTATGGTAAATAAATATCATTAACTTAATCTAATAGTATGGTCTTAAAGGAACTAAATTGACAATTGATTATTTAATTATCAGTTAAAATTATGAATTTATAATATGAGTCAAAATGATAATATAAAAGCATGTGTTATAAAGTTTATGAGGAATCAACTTAAATGAAATACAGGAAATTTCATTATGGTAAATAGATATCATTTACTTAATCTAATAGTATGGTCTTAAAGGAACTAAATTGACAATTGATTATTTAATTAGCAGTTAAAATTATGAATTTATAATATGAGTCAATATAATAATATAAAAGCATGTGCTATAAAGTTTATGAGGAATCAACTTAAATGAAATACAGGAAATTTCATTATGGTAAATAAATATCATTGACTTAATTTAATGGTATGTTCTTGAAGGAACTAAATTGACAATTGATTATTTAATTAGCAGTTAAAATTATGAATTTATAATATGAGTCAAAATGATAATATAATAGCATGTTTTAAACAGTTTATGACGTATCAACTTAAATGAAATATATGGAAGTTAATAATGTATATTAAAATCAATCAATTTATCTTATAGTCTAGGTTTCCTAATACTAATTTTTGTTATACAATTACTGTAGGTGCTATCAATTACATTCAGTTACAATTTCACATACATTGAAAAACACCAGTATTATTATCAATATCTTCTATTCCATTTTCAGCATGGTATGTTGAAATATTCCATAGTAGTATAAATTTCTATTCTTATCTCAGCATGCCTTGTGTGATCTCTTGTACAGTCATCTGAAAAAATACAGTCAGTTAAATATGTATAATGGTGAAAATTAACTTCAGAATTGAATGTTTTATAAGCAGTTAAAAATTTGAATTTATAATATTAGTCAATTCTTCATATAAAACTATATTTTATAGTGTTTATTAAGTATCAAATTAAATGAAATATATAGAATTTAACTATGGTAAATAAATATCATTAACTTAATCTAATAGTATGGTCTTAAAGGAACTAAATTGACAATTGATTATTTAATTATCAGTTAAAATTATGAATTTATAATATGAGTCAAATGATAATATAAAAGCATGTGTTATAAAGTTTATGAGGAATCAACTTAAATGAAATACAGGAAATTTCATTATAGTAAATAAATATCATTTACATAATCTAATAGTATGGTCTTAAAGGAACTAAATTGACAATTGATTATTTAATTAGCAGTTAAAATTATGAATTTATAATATGAGTCAAAATGATAATATAATAGCATGTATTAAACAGTTTATGACGTATCAACTTAAATGAAATACATGGAAGTTAATAATGTATATTAAAATCAATCAATTTATCTTATAGTCTAGGTTTCATAATACTAATTTTTGTTATACAACTACTGTAGGTGCTATCAATTACATTCAGTTACAATTTCACATACATTGAAAAACACCAGTATTATTATCAATATCTTCTATTCCATTTTCAGCATGGTATGTTGAAATATTCCATAGTAGTATAAATTTCTATTCTTATCTCAGCATGCCTTGTGTGATCTCTTGTACAGTCATCTGAAAAAATACAGTCAGTTAAATATGTATAATGGTGAAAATTAACTTCAGAATTGAATGTTTTATAAGCAGTTAAAAATTTGAATTTATAATATTAGTCAAATTCTTCATATAAAACTATATTTTATAGTGTTTATTAAGTATCAAATTAAATGAAATATATAGAATTTAACTATGGTAAATAAATATCATTAACTTAATCTAATAGTATGGTCTTAAAGGAACTAAATTGACAATTGATTATTTAATTAGCAGTTAAAATTATGAATTTATAATATGAGTAAAAATGATAATATAAAAGCATGTGTTATAAAGTTTATGAGGAATCAACTTAAATGAAATACAGGAAATTTCATTATGGTAAATAAATATTTTTGACTTAATTTAATGGTATGGTCTTGAAGGAACTAAATTGACAATTGATTATTTAATTAGCAGTTAAAATTATGAATTTATAATATGAGTCAAAATGATAATATAATAGCATGTTTCAAAAAGTTTATGACGTATCAACTTAAATGAAATATATGGAAGTTAATAATGGTATAATAAAATCAATCAATTTATCTTATAGTCTAGGTTTCATAATACTAATTTTTGTTATACAACAACTCTAGGTGCTATCAATTACATTCAGTTACAATTTCACATACATTGAAAAACACCAGTATTATTATCAATATCTTCTATTCCATTTTCAGTATAGTATGTTGAAATATTCCATAGTAGTAAAAAATTTCTATTCTTATCTCAGCATGCCTTGTGTGATCTCTTGTACAGTAATCTGAAAAAATACAGTCAGTTTAATATGTATAATGGTTTAAATTAACTTCAGAATTGAATGTTTTATAAACTATTAAAAATTTGAATTTATAATATTAGTCGAATTCTTCATATAAAACTATATTTCATAGTGTTTATTAAGTATCAAATTAAATGAAATATATAGAATTTAACTATGGTAAATAGATATCATTTACTTAATCTAATAGTATGGTCTTAAAGGAACTAAATTGACAATTGATTATTTAATTAGCAGTTAAAATTATGAATTTATAATATGAGTCAAAATGATAATATAAAAGCATGTGTTATAAAGTTTATGAGGAATCAACTTAAATGAAATACAGGAAATTTCATTATGGTAAATAAATATTTTTGACTTAATTTAATGGTATGGTCTTGAAGGAACTAAATTGACAATTGATTATTTAATTAGCAGTTAAAATTATGAATTTATAATATGAGTCAAAATGATAATATAATAGCATGTTTTAAACAGTTTATGAAGTATCAACTTAAATGAAATATATGGAAGTTAATAATGTATATTAAAATCAATCAATTTATCTTATAGTCTAGGTTTCATAATACTAATTTTTGTTATACAACTACTGTGGGTGCTATCAATTACATTCAGTTACAATTTCACATACATTGAAAAACACCAGTATTATTATGAATATCTTCTATTCCATTTTCAGCATGGTATGTTGAAATATTCCATAGTAGTATAAATTTCTATTCTTATCTCAGCATGCCTTGTGTGATCTCTTGTACAGTAATCTGAAAAAATACAGTCAGTTTAATATGTATAATGGTTTAAATTAATTTCAGAATTGAATGTTTTATAAGCAGTTAAAAATTTGAATTTATAATATTAGTCAAATTCTTAATATAAAACTATATTTTATAGTGTTTATTAAGTATCAAATTAAATGAAATATATAGAATTTAACTATGGTAAATAGATGTCATTTACTTAATCTAATAGTATGATCTTGAAGGAACTAAATTGACAATTGATTATTTAATTAGCAGTTAAAATAATGAATTTATAATATGAGTAAAAATGATAATATAAAAGCATGTGTTATAAAGTTTATGAGGAATCAACTTAAATGAAATACAGGAAATTTCATTATGGTAAATAAATATTTTGACTTAATTTAATGGTATGGTCTTGAAGGAACTAAATTGACAATTGATTATTTAATTAGCAGTTAAATTATGAATTTATAATATGAGTCAAAATGATAATATAATAGCATGTTTCAAAAAGTTTATGACGTATCAACTTAAATGAAATATATGGAAGTTAATAATGGTATATTTAAATCAATCAATTTATCTTATAGTCTAGGTTTCATAATACTAATTTTTGTTATACAACAACTCTAGGTGCTATCAATTACATTCAGTTACAATTTCACATACATTGAAAACACCAGTATTATTATCAATATCTTCTATTCCATTTTCAGAATGGTATGTTGAAATATTCCATAGTAGTATAAATTTCTATTCTTATCTCAGCATGCCTTGTGTGATCTCTTGTACAGTAATCTGAAAAAATACAATCAGTTTAATAAGTATAATGGTGAAAATTAACTTCAGAATTGAATGTTTTATAAACTATAAAAAATTTGAATTTATAATATAAGTCAAATTCTTCATATAAAACTATATTTCATAGTGTTTATTAAGTATCAAATTAAATGAAATATATAGAATTTAACTATGGTAAATAGATATCATTTACTTAATCTAATAGTATGGTCTTAAAGGAACTAAATTGACAATTGATTATTTAATTAGCAGTTAAAATTATGAATTTATAATATGAGTCAAAATGATAATATAATAGCATGTTTTAAAAAGTTTATGACGTATCAACTTAAATGAAATATATGGAAGTTAATAATGGTATACTAGAATCAATCCATTTATCTTATAGTCTAGGTTTCATATATTAATTTTTGTTATACAACTACTGTAGGTGCTATCAATTACATTCAGTTACAATTTCACATACATTGAAAAACACCAGTATTATTATCAATATCTTCTATTCCATTTTCAGAATGGTATGTTGAAATATTCCATAGTAGTATAAATTTCTATTCTTATCCCAGCATGCCTTGTGTGATCTCTTGTACAGTCATCTGAAAAAATACAGTCAGTTAAATATGTATAATGGTGAAAATTAACTTCAGAATAGAATGTTTTATAAGCAGTTAAAAATTTGAATTTATAATATTAGTCAAATTGTTCATATAAAACTATATTTTATAGTGTTTATTAAGTATCAAATAAAATGAAATATATAGAATTTATCTATGGTAAATAGATATCATTTACTTAATCTAATAGTATGGTCTTAAAGGAACTAAATTGACAATTGATTATTTAATTAGCAGTTAAAATTATGAATTTATAATATGAGTAAAAATGATAATATAAAAGCATGTGTTATAAAGTTTATGAGGAATCAACTTAAATGAAATACAGGAAATTTCATTATGGTAAATAAATATTTTTGACTTAATTTAATGGTATGGTCTTGAAGGAACTAAATTGACAATTGATTATTTAATTAGCAGTTAAAATTATGAATTTATAATATGAGTCAAAATGATAATATAATAGCATGTTTTAAAAAGTTAATGACGTATCAACTTAAATGAAATATATGGAAGTTAATAATGTATATTAAATCAATCAATTTATCTTATAGTCTAGGTTTCATAATACTAATTTTTGTTATACAACTACTGTAGGTGCTATCAATTACATTCAGTTACAATTTCACATACATTGAAAAACACCAGTATTATTATCAATATCTTCTATTCCATTTTCAGCATAGTATGTTGAAATATTCCATAGTAGTATAAATTTCTATTCTTATCTCAGCATGCCTTGTGTGATCTCTTGTACAGTAATCTGAAAAAATACAGTCAGTTTAATATGTATAATGGTGTAAATTAACTTCAGAATTGAATGTGTTATAAGCAGTTAAAAATTTGAATTTATAATATTAGTCAAATTGGTCATATAAAACTATATTTTATAGTGTTTATTAAGTATCAAATTAAATGAAATATATAGAATTTATCTATGGTAAATAGATATCATTTACTTAATCTAATAGTATGGTCTTAAAGGAACTAAATTGACAATTGATTATTTAATTAGCAGTTAAAATTATGAATTTATAATATGAGTCAAAATGATAATATAATAGCATGTTTTAAAAAGTTAATGACGTATCAACTTAAATGAAATATATGGAAGTTAATAATGTATATTAAAATCAATCAATTTATCTTATAGTCTAGGTTTCATAATACTAATTTTTGTTATACAACTACTGTAGGTGCTATCAATTACATTCAGTTACAATTTCACATACATTGAAAAACACCAGTATTATTATCAATATCTTCTATTCCATTTTCAGCATAGTATGTTGAAATATTCCATAGTAGTATAAATTTCTATTCTTATCTCAGCATGCCTTGTGTGATCTCTTGTACAGTAATCTGAAAAAATACAGTCAGTTTAATATGTATAATGGTTTAAATTAACTTCAGAATTGAATGTTTTATAAGCAGTTAAAAATTTGAATTTATAATATTAGTCAAATTCTTCATATAAAACTATATTTTATAGTGTTTATTAAGTATCAAATTAAATGAAATATATAGAATTTAACTATGGTAAATAGATGTCATTTACTTAATCTAATAGTATGATCTTGAAGGAACTAAATTGACAATTGATTATTTAATTAGCAGTTAAAATTATGAATTTATAATATGAGTAAAAATGATAATATAAAAGCATGTGTTATAAAGTTTATGAGGAATCAACTTAAATGAAATACAGGAAATTTCATTATGGTAAATAAATATTTTTGACTTAATTTAATGGTATAGTCTTGAAGGAACTAAATTGACAATTGATTATTTAATTAGCAGTTAAAATTATGAATTTAAAATATGAGTCAAAATGATAATATAATAGCATGTTTTAAAAAGTTGATGACGTATCAACTTAAATGAAATATATGGAAGTTAATAATGTATATTAAAATCAATCAATTTATCTTATAGTCTAGGTTTCATAATACTAATTTTTGTTATACAACTACTGTAGGTGCTATCAATTACATTCAGTTACAATTTCACATACATTGAAAAACACCAGTATTATTATCAATATCTTCTATTCCATTTTCAGCATAGTATGTTGAAATATTCCATAGTAGTATAAATTTCTATTCTTATCTCAGCATGCCTTGTGTGATCTCTTGTACAGTAATCTGAAAAAATACAGTCAGTTTAATATGTATAATGGTTTAAATTAACTTCAGAATTGAATGTTTTATAAGCAGTTAAAAATTTGAATTTATAATATTAGTCAAATTCTTCATATAAAACTATATTTTATAGTGTTTATTAAGTATCAAATTAAATGAAATATATAGAATTTAACTATGGTAAATAGATGTCATTTACTTAATCTAATAGTATGATCTTGAAGGAACTAAATTGACAATTGATTATTTAATTAGCAGTTAAAATTATGAATTTATAATATGAGTAAAAATGATAATATAAAAGCATGTGTTATAAAGTTTATAAGGAATCAACTTAAATGAAATACAGGAAATTTCATTATGGTAAATAAATATTTTTGACTTAATTTAATGGTATGGTCTTGAAGGAACTAAATTGACAATTGATTATTTAATTAGCAGTTAAAATTATGAATTTATAATATGAGTCAAAATGATAATATAATAGCATGTTTTAAAAAGTTAATGACGTATCAACTTAAATGAAATATATGGAAGTTAATAATGTATATTAAAATCAATCAATTTATCTTATAGTCTAGGTTTCATAATACTAATTTTTGTTATACAACTACTGTAGGTGCTATCAATTACATTCAGTTACAATTTCACATACATTGAAAAACACCAGTATTATTATCAATATCTTCTATTCCATTTTCAGCATAGTATGTTGAAATATTCCATAGTAGTATAAATTTCTATTCTTATCTCAGCATGCCTTGTGTGATCTCTTGTACAGTAATCTGAAAAAATACAGTCAGTTTAATATGTATAATGGTTTAAATTAACTTCAGAATTGAATGTTTTATAAGCAGTTAAAAATTTGAATTTATAATATTAGTCAAATTCTTCATATAAAACTATATTTTATAGTGTTTATTAAGTATCAAATTAAATGAAATATATAGAATTTAACTATGGTAAATAGATGTCATTTACTTAATCTAATAGTATGATCTTGAAGGAACTAAATTGACAATTGATTATTTAGTTAGCAGTTAAAATTATGAATTTATAATATGAGTAAAAATGATAATATAAAAAGATGTGTTATAAAGTTTATGAGGAATCAACTTAAATGAAATACAGGAAATTTCATTATGGTAAATAAATATTTTTGACTTAATTTAATAGTATGGTCTTGAAGAAACTAAATTGACAATTGATTATTTAATTAGCAGTTAAAATTATGAATTTATAATATGAGTCAAAATGATAATATAATAGCATGTTTTAAAAAGTTTATGACGTATCAACTTAAATGAAATATATGGAAGTTAATAATGGTATACTAGAATCAATCCATTTATCTTATAGTCTAGGTTTCATAATATTAATTTTTGTTATACAACTACTGTAGGTGCTATCAATTACATTCAGTTACAATTTCACATACATTGAAAAACACCAGTATTATTATCAATATCTTCTATTCCATTTTCAGCATAGTATGTTGAAATATTCCATAGTAGTATAAATTTCTATTCTTATCTCAGCATGCCTTGTGTGATCTCTTGTACAGTAATCTGAAAAAATACAGTCAGTTTAATATGTATAATGGTTTAAATTAACTTCAGAATTGAATGTTTTATAAGCAGTTAAAAATTTGAATTTATAATATTAGTCAAATTCTTCATATAAAACTATATTTTATAGTGTTTATTAAGTATCAAATTAAATGAAATATATAGAATTTAACTATGGTAAATAGATGTCATTTACTTAATCTAATAGTATGATCTTGAAGGAACTAAATTGACAATTGATTATTTAATTAGCAGTTAAAATTATGAATTTATAATATGAGTAAAAATGATAATATAAAAGCATGTGTTATAAAGTTTATGAGGAATCAACTTAAATGAAATACAGGAAATTTCATTATGGTAAATAAATATTTTTGACTTAATTTAATGGTATAGTCTTGAAGGAACTAAATTGACAATTGATTATTTAATTAGCAGTTAAAATTATGAATTTATAATATGAGTCAAAATGATAATATAATAGCATGTTTTAAAAAGTTGATGACGTATCAACTTAAATGAAATATATGGAAGTTAATAATGGTATAATAAAATCAATCAATTTATCTTATAGTCTAGGTTTCATAGTACTAATTTTTGTTATACAACTAATGTAGGTACTATCAATTACATTCAGTTACAATTTCACATACATTGAAAAACACCAGTATTATTATCAATATCTTCTATTCCATTTTCAGCATAGTATGTTGAAATATTCCATAGTAGTATAAATTTCTATTCTTATCTCAGCATGCCTTGTGTGATCTCTTGTACAGTAATCTGAAAAAATACAGTCAGTTTAATATGTATAATGGTTTAAATTAACTTCAGAATTGAATGTTTTATAAGCAGTTAAAAATTTGAATTTATAATATTAGTCAAATTCTTCATATAAAACTATATTTTATAGTGTTTATTAAGTATCAAATTAAATGAAATATATAGAATTTAACTATGGTAAATAGATGTCATTTACTTAATCTAATAGTATGATCTTGAAGGAACTAAATTGACAATTGATTATTTAATTAGCAGTTAAAATTATGAATTTAATATGAGTAAAAATGATAATATAAAAGCATGTGTTATAAAGTTTATAAGGAATCAACTTAAATGAAATACAGGAAATTTCATTATGGTAAATAAATATTTTTGACTTAATTTAATGGTATAGTCTTGAAGGAACTAAATTGACAATTGATTATTTAATTAGCAGTTAAAATTATGAATTTAAAATATGAGTCAAAATGATAATATAATAGCATGTTTTAAAAAGTTGATGACGTATCAACTTAAATGAAATATATGGAAGTTAATAATGTATATTAAAATCAATCAATTTATCTTATAGTCTAGGTTTCATAATACTAATTTTTGTTATACAACTACTGTAGGTGCTATCAATTACATTCAGTTACAATTTCACATACATTGAAAAACACCAGTATTATTATCAATATCTTCTATTCCATTTTCAGCATAGTATGTTGAAATATTCCATAGTAGTATAAATTTCTATTCTTATCTCAGCATGCCTTGTGTGATCTCTTGTACAGTAATCTGAAAAATACAGTCAGTTTAATATGTATAATGGTTTAAATTAACTTCAGAATTGAATGTTTTATAAGCAGTTAAAAATTTGAATTTATAATATTAGTCAAATTCTTCATATAAAACTATATTTTATAGTGTTTATTAAGTATCAAATTAAATGAAATATATAGAATTTAACTATGGTAAATAGATGTCATTTACTTAATCTAATAGTATGATCTTGAAGGAACTAAATTGACAATTGATTATTTAATTAGCAGTTAAAATTATGAATTTATAATATGAGTAAAAATGATAATATAAAAGCATGTGTTATAAAGTTTATAAGGAATCAACTTAAATGAAATACAGGAAATTTCATTATGGTAAATAAATATTTTTGACTTAATTTAATGGTATGGTCTTGAAGAACTAAATTGACAATTGATTATTTAATTAGCAGTTAAAATTATGAATTTATAATATGAGTCAAAATGATAATATAATAGCATGTTTTAAAAAGTTTATGACGTATCAACTTAAATGAAATATATGGAAGTTAATAATGGTATACTAGAATCAATCCATTTATCTTATAGTCTAGGTTTCATAATATTAATTTTTGTTATACAACTACTGTAGGTGCTATCAATTACATTCAGTTACAATTTCACATACATTGAAAAACACCAGTATTATTATCAATATCTTCTATTCCATTTTCAGCATAGTATGTTGAATATTCCATAGTAGTATAAATTTCTATTCTTATCTCAGCATGCCTTGTGTGATCTCTTGTACAGTAATCTGAAAAAAATACAGTCAGTTTAATATGTATAATGGTTTAAATTAACTTCAGAATTGAATGTTTTATAAGCAGTTAAAAATTTGAATTTATAATATAGTCAAATTCTTCATATAAAACTATATTTTATAGTGTTTATTAAGTATCAAATTAAATGAAATATATAGAATTTAATCTATGGTAAATAGATGTCATTTACTTAATCTAATAGTATGATCTTGAAGGAACTAAATTGACAATTGATTATTTAATTAGCAGTTAAAATTATGAATTTATAATATGAGTAAAAATGATAATATAAAAGCATGTGTTATAAAGTTTTTAAGGAATCAACTTAAATGAAATACAGGAAATTTCATTATGGTAAATAAATATTTTTGACTTAATTTAATGGTATAGTCTTGAAGGAACTAAATTGACAATTGATTATTTAATTAGCAGTTAAAATTATGAATTTATAATATGAGTCAAAATGATAATATAATAGCATGTTTTAAAAAGTTAATGACGTATCAACTTAAATGAAATATATGGAAGTTAATAATGGTATATTAAAATCAATCAATTTATCTTATAGTCTAGGTTTCATAATACTAATTTTGTTATACAACTACTGTAGGTGCTATCAATTACATTCAGTTACAATTTCACATACATTGAAAAACACCAGTATTATTATCAATATCTCTATTCCATTTTCAGCATAGTATGTTGAAATATTCCATAGTAGTATAAATTTCTATTCTTATCTCAGCATGCCTTGTGTGATCTCTTGTACAGTAATCTGAAAAAATACAGTCAGTTTAATATGTATAATGGTTTAAATTAACTTCAGAATTGAATGTTTTATAAGCAGTTAAAAATTTGAATTTATAATATTAGTCAAATTCTTCATATAAAACTATATTTTATAGTGTTTATTAGTATCAAATTAAATGAAATATATAGAATTTAACTATGGTAATAGATGTCATTTACTTAATCTAATAGTATGATCTTGAAGGAACTAAATTGACAATGATTATTATAATTAGCAGTTAAAATTATGAATTTATAATATGAGTCAAAATGATATATAATAGCATGTTTTAAAAAGTTGATGACGTATCAACTTAAATGAAATATATGGAAGTTTAATAATGGTATATTAAAATCCTCAATTTATCTTATAGTCTAGTTTCATAGTACTAATTTTTGTTATACAACTAATGTAGGTACTATCAATTACCTTCAGTTACAATTCACATACAGTGAAAACACCAGTATTATTATCAATATCTTCTATTCCATTTCCAGCATAGTATGTTGAAATATTCCATAGTAGTATAAATTTCTATTCTTATCTCAGCATGCCTGTTGTGATTCTTGTACATACTGAAAAAATACAGTCAATTTATATGTATAATGGTTTAAATTAACTTCAGAATTGAATGTTTTATAAGCAGTTAAAAATTTGAATTTATAATATTAGTCAAATTCTTCATATAAAACTATATTTTATAGTGTTTATTAAGTATCAAATTAAATGAAATATATAGAATTTAACTATGGTAAATAGATGTCATTTACTTAATCTAATAGTATGATCTTGAAGGAACTAAATTGACAATTGATTATTTAATTAGCAGTTAAAATTATGAATTTATAATATGAGTCAAAATGATAATATAATAGCATGTTTTAAAAAGTTTATGACGTATCAACTTAAATGAAATATATGGAAGTTAATAATAGTATACTAGAATCAAGCCATTTATCTTATAGTCTAGGTTTCATAATATTAATTTTTGTTATACAACTACTGTAGGTGCTATCAATTACATTCAGTTACAATTTCACATACATTGAAAAACACCAGTATTATTATCAATATCTTCTATTCCATTTTCAGAATGGTATGTTGAAATATTCCATAGTAGTATAATTTCTATTCTTATCCCAGCATGCCTTGTGTGATCTCTTGTACAGTCATCTGAAAAAATACAGTCAGTTAAATATGTATAATGGTTTAAATAACTTCAGAATTGAATGTTTTATAAGCAGTTTAAAATTTGAATTTATAATATTAGTCAAATTCTTAATATAAAACTATATTTTATAGTGTTTATTAAGTATCAAATTAAATGAAATATATAGAATTTAACTATGGTAAATAGATGTCATTTACTTAATCTAATAGTATGATCTTTGAAGGAACTAATTGACAATTGATTATTTAATTAGCAGTTAAAATTATGAATTTATAATATGAGTAAAAATGATAATATAAAAGCATGTGTTATAAAGTTTATGAGGAATCAACTTAAATGAAATACAGGAAATTTCATTATGGTAAATAAATATGTTTGGACTTAATTTAATTGTATGGTCTTGAAGGAACTAATTGACAATTGATTATTTAATTAGCAGTTAAAATTATGAATTTATAATATGAGTCAAAATGATAATATAATAGCATGTTTTAAAAAGTTTATGACGTATCAACTTAAATGAAATATATGGAAGTTAATAATGGTATACTAAAATCAATCAATTTATCTTATAGTCTAGGTTTCATAATACTAATTTTTGTTATACAACTACTGTAGGTGCTATCAATTACATTCAGTTACAATTTCACATACATTGAAAAACACCAGTATTATTATCAATATCTTCTATTCCATTTTCAGAATGGTATGTTGAAATATTCCATAGTAGTATAAATTTCTATTCTTATCTCAGCATGCCTTGTGTGATCTCTTGTACAGTAATCTGAAAAAATACAGTCAGTTTAATATGTATAATGGTTTAAATTAACTTCAGAATTGAATGTTTTATAAGCAGTTAAAAATTTGAATTTATAATATTAGTCAAATTCTTCATATAAAACTATATTTTATAGTGTTTATTAAGTATCAAATTAAATGAAATATATAGAATTTAACTATGGTAAATAGATGTCATTTACTTAATCTAATAGTATGATCTTGAAGGAACTAAATTGACAATTGATTATTTAATTAGCAGTTAAAATTATGAATTTATAATATGAGTCAAAATGATAATATAATAGCATGTTTTAAAAAGTTTATGACGTATCAACTTAAATGAAATATATGGAAGTTAATAATGGTATACTAAAATCAATCCATTTATCTTATAGTCTAGGTTTCATAATACTAATTTTTGTTATACAACTACTGTAGGTGCTATCAATTACATTCAGTTACAATTTCACATACATTGAAAAACACCAGTATTATTATCAATATCTTCTATTCCATTTTCAGAATGGTATGTTGAAATATTCCATAGTAGTATAAATTTCTATTCTTATCTCAGCATGCCTTGTGTGATCTCTTGTACAGTAATCTGAAAAAATACAGTCAGTTTAATATGTATAATGGTTTAAATTAACTTCAGAATTGAATGTTTTATAAGCAGTTAAAAATTTGAATTTATAATATTAGTCAAATTCTTAATATAAAACTATATTTTATAGTGTTTATTAAGTATCAAATTAAATGAAATATATAGAATTTAACTATGGTAAATAGATGTCATTTACTTAATCTAATAGTATGATCTTGAAGGAACTAAATTGACAATTGATTATTTAATTAGCAGTTAAAATTATGAATTTATAATATGAGTAAAAATGATAATATAAAAGCATGTGTTATAAAGTTTATGAGGAATCAACTTAAATGAAATACAGGAAATTTCATTATGGTAAATAAATATTTTTGACTTAATTTAATGGTATGGTCTTGAAGGAACTAAATTGACAATTGATTATTTAATTAGCAGTTAAAATTATGAATTTATAATATGAGTCAAAATGATAATATAATAGCATGTTTTAAAAAGTTTATGACGTATCAACTTAAATGAAATATATGGAAGTTAATAATGGTATATTAAAATCAATCATTTATCTTATAGTCTAGGTTTCATAATACTAATTTTTGTTATACAACTACTGTAGGTGCTATCAATTACATTCAGTTACAATTTCACATACATTGAAAAACACCAGTATTATTATCAATATCTTCTATTCCATTTTCAGAATGGTATGTTGAAATATTCCATAGTAGTATAAATTTCTATTCTTATCTCAGCATGCCTTGTGTGATCTCTTGTACAGTAATCTGAAAAAATACAGTCAGTTTAATATGTATAATGGTTTAAATTAACTTCAGAATTGAATGTTTTATAAGCAGTTAAAAATTTGAATTTATAATATTAGTCAAATTCTTCATATAAAACTATATTTTATAGTGTTTATTAAGTATCAAATTAAATGAAATATATAGAATTTAACTATGGTAAATAGATGTCATTTACTTAATCTAATAGTATGATCTTGAAGGAACTAAATTGACAATTGATTATTTAATTAGCAGTTAAAATTATGAATTTATAATATGAGTCAAAATGATAATATAATAGCATGTTTTAAAAAGTTTATGACGTATCAACTTAAATGAAATATATGGAAGTTAATAATGGTATAATAAAATCAATCCATTTATCTTATAGTCTAGGTTTCATAATACTAATTTTTGTTATACAACTACTGTAGGTGCTATCAATTACATTCAGTTACAATTTCACATACATTGAAAAACACCAGTATTATTATCAATATCTTCTATTCCATTTTCAGAATGGTATGTTGAAATATTCCATAGTAGTATAAATTTCTATTCTTATCTCAGCATGCCTTGTGTGATCTCTTGTACAGTAATCTGAAAAAATACAGTCAGTTTAATATGTATAATGGTTTAAATTAACTTCAGAATTGAATGTTTTATAAGCAGTTAAAAATTTGAATTTATAATATTAGTCAAATTCTTAATATAAAACTATATTTTATAGTGTTTATTAAGTATCAAATTAAATGAAATATATAGAATTTAACTATGGTAAATAGATGTCATTTACTTAATCTAATAGTATGATCTTGAAGGAACTAAATTGACAATTGATTATTTAATTAGCAGTTAAAATTATGAATTTATAATATGAGTAAAAATGATAATATAAAAGCATGTGTTATAAAGTTTATGAGGAATCAACTTAAATGAAATACAGGAAATTTCATTATGGTAAATAAATATTTTTGACTTAATTTAATGGTATGGTCTTGAAGGAACTAAATTGACAATTGATTATTTAATTAGCAGTTAAAATTATGAATTTATAATATGAGTCAAAATGATAATATAATAGCATGTTTTAAAAAGTTTATGACGTATCAACTTAAATGAAATATATGGAAGTTAATAATGGTATATTAAAATCAATCAATTTATCTTATAGTCTAGGTTTCATAATACTAATTTTTGTTATACAACTACTGTAGGTGCTATCAATTACATTCAGTTACAATTTCACATACATTGAAAAACACCAGTATTATTATCAATATCTTCTATTCCATTTTCAGAATAGTATGTTGAAATATTCCATAGTAGTATAAATTTCTATTCTTATCTCAGCATGCCTTGTGTGATCTCTTGTACAGTAATCTGAAAAAATACAGTCAGTTTAATATGTATAATGGTTTAAATTAACTTCAGAATTGAATGTTTTATAAGCAGTTAAAAATTTGAATTTATAATATTAGTCAAATTCTTCATATAAAACTATATTTTATAGTGTTTATTAAGTATCAAATTAAATGAAATATATAGAATTTAACTATGGTAAATAGATGTCATTTACTTAATCTAATAGTATGATCTTGAAGGAACTAAATTGACAATTGATTATTTAATTAGCAGTTAAAATTATGAATTTATAATATGAGTCAAAATGATAATATAATAGCATGTTTTAAAAAGTTTATGACGTATCAACTTAAATGAAATATATGGAAGTTAATAATGGTATACTAGAATCAATCCATTTATCTTATAGTCTAGGTTTCATAATATTAATTTTTGTTATACAACTACTGTAGGTGCTATCAATTACATTCAGTTACAATTTCACATACATTGAAAAACACCAGTATTATTATCAATATCTTCTATTCCATTTTCAGAATGGTATGTTGAAATATTCCATAGTAGTATAAATTTCTATTCTTATCTCAGCATGCCTTGTGTGATCTCTTGTACAGTAATCTGAAAAAATACAGTCAGTTAAATATGTATAATGGTTTAAATTAACTTCAGAATTGAATGTTTTATAAGCAGTTAAAAATTTGAATTTATAATATTAGTCAAATTCTTAATATAAAACTATATTTTATAGTGTTTATTAAGTATCAAATTAAATGAAATATATAGAATTTAACTATGGTAAATAGATGTCATTTACTTAATCTAATAGTATGATCTTGAAGGAACTAAATTGACAATTGATTATTTAATTAGCAGTTAAAATTATGAATTTATAATATGAGTAAAAATGATAATATAAAAGCATGTGTTATAAAGTTTATGAGGAATCAACTTAAATGAAATACAGGAAATTTCATTATGGTAAATAAATATTTTTGACTTAATTTAATGGTATGGTCTTGAAGGAACTAAATTGACAATTGATTATTTAATTAGCAGTTAAAATTATGAATTTATAATATGAGTCAAAATGATAATATAATAGCATGTTTTAAAAAGTTTATGACGTATCAACTTAAATGAAATATATGGAAGTTAATAATAGTATACTAAATCAATCCATTTATCTTATAGTCTAGGTTTCATAATATTAATTTTTGTTATACAACTACTGTAGGTGCTATCAATTACATTCAGTTACAATTTCACATACATTGAAAAACACCAGTATTATTATCAATATCTTCTATTCCATTTTCAGAATGGTATGTTGAAATATTCCATAGTAGTATAAATTTCTATTCTTATCTCAGCATGCCTTGTGTGATCTCTTGTACAGTAATCTGAAAAAATACAGTCAGTTAATATGTATAATGGTTTAAATTAACTTCAGAATTGAATGTTTTATAAGCAGTTAAAAATTTGAATTTATAATATTAGTCAAATTCTTAATATAAAACTATATTTTATAGTGTTTATTAAGTATCAAATTAAATGAAATATATAGAATTTAACTATGGTAAATAGATGTCATTTACTTAATCTAATAGTATGATCTTGAAGGAACTAAATTGACAATTGATTATTTAATTAGCAGTTAAAATTATGAATTTATAATATGAGTAAAAATGATAATATAAAAGCATGTGTTATAAAGTTTATGAGGAATCAACTTAAATGAAATACAGGAAATTTCATTATGGTAAATAAATATTTTTGACTTAATTTAATGGTATGGTCTTGAAGGAACTAAATTGACAATTGATTATTTAATTAGCAGTTAAAATTATGAATTTATAATATGAGTCAAAATGATAATATAATAGCATGTTTTAAAAAGTTTATGACGTATCAACTTAAATGAAATATATGGAAGTTAATAATGGTATATTAAAATCAATCAATTTATCTTATAGTCTAGGTTTCATAATACTAATTTTTGTTATACAACTACTGTAGGTGCTATCAATTACATTCAGTTACAATTTCACATACATTGAAAAACACCAGTATTATTATCAATATCTTCTATTCCATTTTCAGAATGGTATGTTGAAATATTCCATAGTAGTATAAATTTCTATTCTTATCTCAGCATGCCTTGTGTGATCTCTTGTACAGTAATCTGAAAAAATACAGTCAGTTAAATATGTATAATGGTTTAAATTAACTTCAGAATTGAATGTTTTATAAGCAGTTAAAAATTTGAATTTATAATATTAGTCAAATTCTTAATATAAAACTATATTTTATAGTGTTTATTAAGTATCAAATTAAATGAAATATATAGAATTTAACTATGGTAAATAGATGTCATTTACTTAATCTAATAGTATGATCTTGAAGGAACTAAATTGACAATTGATTATTTAATTAGCAGTTAAAATTATGAATTTATAATATGAGTAAAAATGATAATATAAAAGCATGTGTTATAAAGTTTATGAGGAATCAACTTAAATGAAATACAGGAAATTTCATTATGGTAAATAAATATTTTTGACTTAATTTAATGGTATGGTCTTGAAGGAACTAAATTGACAATTGATTATTTAATTAGCAGTTAAAATTATGAATTTATAATATGAGTCAAAATGATAATATAATAGCATGTTTTAAAAAGTTTATGACGTATCAACTTAAATGAAATATATGGAAGTTAATAATGGTATACTAAATCAATCCATTTATCTTATAGTCTAGGTTTCATAATATTAATTTTTGTTATACAACTACTGTAGGTGCTATCAATTACATTCAGTTACAATTTCACATACATTGAAAAACACCAGTATTATTATCAATATCTTCTATTCCATTTTCAGAATGGTATGTTGAAATATTCCATAGTAGTATAAATTTCTATTCTTATCTCAGCATGCCTTGTGTGATCTCTTGTACAGTAATCTGAAAAAATACAGTCAGTTAAATATGTATAATGGTTTAAATTAACTTCAGAATTGAATGTTTTATAAGCAGTTAAAAATTTGAATTTATAATATTAGTCAAATTCTTAATATAAAACTATATTTTATAGTGTTTATTAAGTATCAAATTAAATGAAATATATAGAATTTAACTATGGTAAATAGATGTCATTTACTTAATCTAATAGTATGATCTTGAAGGAACTAAATTGACAATTGATTATTTAATTAGCAGTTAAAATTATGAATTTATAATATGAGTAAAAATGATAATATAAAAGCATGTGTTATAAAGTTTATGAGGAATCAACTTAAATGAAATACAGGAAATTTCATTATGGTAAATAAATATTTTTGACTTAATTTAATGGTATGGTCTTGAAGGAACTAAATTGACAATTGATTATTTAATTAGCAGTTAAAATTATGAATTTATAATATGAGTCAAAATGATAATATAATAGCATGTTTTAAAAAGTTTATGACGTATCAACTTAAATGAAATATATGGAAGTTAATAATGGTATATTAAAATCAATCAATTTATCTTATAGTCTAGGTTTCATAATACTAATTTTTGTTATACAACTACTGTAGGTGCTATCAATTACATTCAGTTACAATTTCACATACATTGAAAAACACCAGTATTATTATCAATATCTTCTATTCCATTTTCAGAATGGTATGTTGAAATATTCCATAGTAGTATAAATTTCTATTCTTATCTCAGCATGCCTTGTGTGATCTCTTGTACAGTAATCTGAAAAAATACAGTCAGTTTAATATGTATAATGGTTTAAATTAACTTCAGAATTGAATGTTTTATAAGCAGTTAAAAATTTGAATTTATAATATTAGTCAAATTCTTCATATAAAACTATATTTTATAGTGTTTATTAAGTATCAAATTAAATGAAATATATAGAATTTAACTATGGTAAATAGATGTCATTTACTTAATCTAATAGTATGATCTTGAAGGAACTAAATTGACAATTGATTATTTAATTAGCAGTTAAAATTATGAATTTATAATATGAGTCAAAATGATAATATAATAGCATGTTTTAAAAAGTTTATGACGTATCAACTTAAATGAAATATATGGAAGTTAATAATAGTATACTAGAATCAAGCCATTTATCTTATAGTCTAGGTTTCATAATATTAATTTTTGTTATACAACTACTGTAGGTGCTATCAATTACATTCAGTTACAATTTCACATACATTGAAAAACACCAGTATTATTATCAATATCTTCTATTCCATTTTCAGAATGGTATGTTGAAATATTCCATAGTAGTATAAATTTCTATTCTTATCCAGCATGCCTTGTGTGATCTCTTGTACAGTCATCTGAAAAAATACAGTCAGTTAAATATGTATAATGGTTTAAATTAACTTCAGAATTGAATGTTTTATAAGCAGTTAAAAATTTGAATTTATAATATTAGTCAAATTCTTAATATAAAACTATATTTTATAGTGTTTATTAAGTATCAAATTAAATGAAATATATAGAATTTAACTATGGTAAATAGATGTCATTTACTTAATCTAATAGTATGATCTTGAAGGAACTAAATTGACAATTGATTATTTAATTAGCAGTTAAAATTATGAATTTATAATATGAGTAAAAATGATAATATAAAAGCATGTGTTATAAAGTTTATGAGGAATCAACTTAAATGAAATACAGGAAATTTCATTATGGTAAATAAATATTTTTGACTTAATTTAATGGTATGGTCTTGAAGGAACTAAATTGACAATTGATTATTTAATTAGCAGTTAAAATTATGAATTTATAATATGAGTCAAAATGATAATATAATAGCATGTTTTAAAAAGTTTATGACGTATCAACTTAAATGAAATATATGGAAGTTAATAATGTATACTAAAATCAATCAATTTATCTTATAGTCTAGGTTTCATAATACTAATTTTTGTTATACAACTACTGTAGGTGCTATCAATTACATTCAGTTACAATTTCACATACATTGAAAAACACCAGTATTATTATCAATATCTTCTATTCCATTTTCAGAATGGTATGTTGAAATATTCCATAGTAGTATAAATTTCTATTCTTATCTCAGCATGCCTTGTGTGATCTCTTGTACAGTAATCTGAAAAAATACAGTCAGTTAAATATGTATAATGGTTTAAATTAACTTCAGAATTGAATGTTTTATAAGCAGTTAAAAATTTGAATTTATAATATTAGTCAAATTCTTAATATAAAACTATATTTTATAGTGTTTATTAAGTATCAAATTAAATGAAATATATAGAATTTAACTATGGTAAATAGATGTCATTTACTTAATCTAATAGTATGATCTTGAAGGAACTAAATTGACAATTGATTATTTAATTAGCAGTTAAAATTATGAATTTATAATATGAGTAAAAATGATAATATAAAAGCATGTGTTATAAAGTTTATGAGGAATCAACTTAAATGAAATACAGGAAATTTCATTATGGTAAATAAATATTTTTGACTTAATTTAATGGTATGGTCTTGAAGGAACTAAATTGACAATTGATTATTTAATTAGCAGTTAAAATTATGAATTTATAATATGAGTCAAAATGATAATATAATAGCATGTTTTAAAAAGTTTATGACGTATCAACTTAAATGAAATATATGGAAGTTAATAATGGTATATTAAAATCAATCAATTTATCTTATAGTCTAGGTTTCATAATACTAATTTTTGTTATACAACTACTGTAGGTGCTATCAATTACATTCAGTTACAATTTCACATACATTGAAAAACACCAGTATTATTATCAATATCTTCTATTCCATTTTCAGCATAGTATGTTGAAATATTCCATAGTAGTATAAATTTCTATTCTTATCTCAGCATGCCTTGTGTGATCTCTTGTACAGTAATCTGAAAAAATACAGTCAGTTTAATATGTATAATGGTTTAAATTAACTTCAGAATTGAATGTTTTATAAGCAGTTAAAAATTTGAATTTATAATATTAGTCAAATTCTTCATATAAAACTATATTTTATAGTGTTTATTAAGTATCAAATTAAATGAAATATATAGAATTTAACTATGGTAAATAGATGTCATTTACTTAATCTAATAGTATGGTCTTGAAGGAACTAAATTGACAATTGATTATTTAATTAGCAGTTAAAATTATGAATTTATAATATGAGTCAAAATGATAATATAATAGCATGTTTTAAAAAGTTTATGACGTATCAACTTAAATGAAATATATGGAAGTTAATAATGGTATACTAAAATCAATCAATTTATCTTATAGTCTAGGTTTCATAATACTAATTTTTGTTATACAACTACTGTAGGTGCTATCAATTACATTCAGTTACAATTTCACATACATTGAAAAACACCAGTATTATTATCAATATCTTCTATTCCATTTTCAGAATGGTATGTTGAAATATTCCATAGTAGTATAAATTTCTATTCTTATCTCAGCATGCCTTGTGTGATCTCTTGTACAGTAATCTGAAAAAATACAGTCAGTTTAATATGTATAATGGTTTAAATTAACTTCAGAATTGAATGTTTTATAAGCAGTTAAAAATTTGAATTTATAATATTAGTCAAATTCTTAATATAAAACTATATTTTATAGTGTTTATTAAGTATCAAATTAAATGAAATATATAGAATTTAACTATGGTAAATAGATGTCATTTACTTAATCTAATAGTATGATCTTGAAGGAACTAAATTGACAATTGATTATTTAATTAGCAGTTAAAATTATGAATTTATAATATGAGTCAAAATGATAATATAATAGCATGTTTTAAAAAGTTTATGACGTATCAACTTAAATGAAATATATGGAAGTTAATAATAGTATACTAGAATCAAGCCATTTATCTTATAGTCTAGGTTTCATAATATTAATTTTTGTTATACAACTACTGTAGGTGCTATCAATTACATTCAGTTACAATTTCACATACATTGAAAAACACCAGTATTATTATCAATATCTTCTATTCCATTTTCAGAATGGTATGTTGAAATATTCCATAGTAGTATAAATTTCTATTCTTATCCCAGCATGCCTTGTGTGATCTCTTGTACAGTCATCTGAAAAAATACAGTCAGTTAAATATGTATAATGGTTTAAATTAACTTCAGAATTGAATGTTTTATAAGCAGTTAAAAATTTGAATTTATAATATTAGTCAAATTCTTAATATAAAACTATATTTTATAGTGTTTATTAAGTATCAAATTAAATGAAATATATAGAATTTAACTATGGTAAATAGATGTCATTTACTTAATCTAATAGTATGATCTTGAAGGAACTAAATTGACAATTGATTATTTAATTAGCAGTTAAAATTATGAATTTATAATATGAGTAAAAATGATAATATAAAAGCATGTGTTATAAAGTTTATGAGGAATCAACTTAAATGAAATACAGGAAATTTCATTATGGTAAATAAATATTTTTGACTTAATTTAATGGTATGGTCTTGAAGGAACTAAATTGACAATTGATTATTTAATTAGCAGTTAAAATTATGAATTTATAATATGAGTCAAAATGATAATATAATAGCATGTTTTAAAAAGTTTATGACGTATCAACTTAAATGAAATATATGGAAGTTAATAATGGTATACTAAAATCAATCCATTTATCTTATAGTCTAGGTTTCATAATACTAATTTTTGTTATACAACTACTGTAGGTGCTATCAATTACATTCAGTTACAATTTCACATACATTGAAAAACACCAGTATTATTATCAATATCTTCTATTCCATTTTCAGAATGGTATGTTGAAATATTCCATAGTAGTATAAATTTCTATTCTTATCCCAGCATGCCTTGTGTGATCTCTTGTACAGTCATCTGAAAAAATACAGTCAGTTAAATATGTATAATGGTTTAAATTAACTTCAGAATTGAATGTTTTATAAGCAGTTAAAAATTTGAATTTATAATATTAGTCAAATTCTTAATATAAAACTATATTTTATAGTGTTTATTAAGTATCAAATTAAATGAAATATATAGAATTTAACTATGGTAAATAGATGTCATTTACTTAATCTAATAGTATGATCTTGAAGGAACTAAATTGACAATTGATTATTTAATTAGCAGTTAAAATTATGAATTTATAATATGAGTAAAAATGATAATATAAAAGCATGTGTTATAAAGTTTATGAGGAATCAACTTAAATGAAATACAGGAAATTTCATTATGGTAAATAAATATTTTTGACTTAATTTAATGGTATGGTCTTGAAGGAACTAAATTGACAATTGATTATTTAATTAGCAGTTAAAATTATGAATTTATAATATGAGTCAAAATGATAATATAATAGCATGTTTCAAAAAGTTTATGACGTATCAACTTAAATGAAATATATGGAAGTTAATAATGGTATATTTAAAACAATCAATTTATCTTATAGTCTAGGTTTCATAATACTAATTTTTGTTATACAACAACTCTAGGTGCTATCAATTACATTCAGTTACAATTTCACATACATTGAAAAACACCAGTATTATTATCAATATCTTCTATTCCATTTTCAGAATGGTATGTTGAAATATTCCATAGTAGTATAAATTTCTTTTCTTATCTCAGCATGCCTTGTGTGATCTCTTGTACAGTAATCTGAAAAAATACAGTCAGTTTAATATGTATAATGGTTTAAATTAACTTCAGAATTGAATGTTTTATAAGCAGTTAAAAATTTGAATTTATAATATTAGTCAAATTCTTCATATAAAACTATATTTTATAGTGTTTATTAAGTATCAAATTAAATGAAATATATAGAATTTAACTATGGTAAATAGATGTCATTTACTTAATCTAATAGTATGATCTTGAAGGAACTAAATTGACAATTGATTATTTAATTAGCAGTTAAAATTATGAATTTATAATATGAGTCAAAATGATAATATAATAGCATGTTTTAAAAAGTTTATGACGTATCAACTTAAATGAAATATATGGAAGTTAATAATAGTATACTAGAATCAAGCCATTTATCTTATAGTCTAGGTTTCATAATATTAATTTTTGTTATACAACTACTGTAGGTGCTATCAATTACATTCAGTTACAATTTCACATACATTGAAAAACACCAGTATTATTATCAATATCTTCTATTCCATTTTCAGAATGGTATGTTGAAATATTCCATAGTAGTATAAATTTCTTTTCTTATCTCAGCATGCCTTGTGTGATCTCTTGTACAGTAATCTGAAAAAATACAGTCAATTTAATATGTATAATGGTTTAAATTAAATTCAGAATTGAATGTTTTATAAGCAGTTAAAAATTTGAATTTATAATATTAGTCAAATTCTTAATATAAAACTATATTTTATAGTGTTTATTAAGTATCAAATTAAATGAAATATATAGAATTTAACTATGGTAAATAGATGTCATTTACTTAATCTAATAGTATGATCTTGAAGGAACTAAATTGACAATTGATTATTTAATTAGCAGTTAAAATTATGAATTTATAATATGAGTAAAAATGATAATATAAAAGCATGTGTTATAAAGTTTATGAGGAATCAACTTAAATGAAATACAGGAAATTTCATTATGGTAAATAAATATTTTTGACTTAATTTAATGGTATGGTCTTGAAGGAACTAAATTGACAATTGATTATTTAATTAGCAGTTAAAATTATGAATTTATAATATGAGTCAAAATGATAATATAATAGCATGTTTTAAAAAGTTGATGACGTATCAACTTAAATGAAATATATGGAAGTTAATAATGTATATTAAAATCAATCAATTTATCTTATAGTCTAGGTTTCATAATACTAATTTTTGTTATACAACTACTGTAGGTGCTATCAATTACATTCAGTTACAATTTCACATACATTGAAAAACACCAGTATTATTATCAATATCTTCTATTCCATTTTCAGAATGGTATGTTGAAATATTCCATAGTAGTATAAATTTCTATTCTTATCCCAGCATGCCTTGTGTGATCTCTTGTACAGTCATCTGAAAAAATACAGTCAGTTTAATATGTATAATGGTTTAAATTAACTTCAGAATTGAATGTTTTATAAGCAGTTAAAAATTTGAATTTATAATATTAGTCAAATTCTTCATATAAAACTATATTTTATAGTGTTTATTAAGTATCAAATTAAATGAAATATATAGAATTTAACTATGGTAAATAGATGTCATTTACTTAATCTAATAGTATGGTCTTGAAGGAACTAAATTGACAATTGATTATTTAATTAGCAGTTAAAATTATGAATTTATAATATGAGTCAAAATGATAATATAATAGCATGTTTAAAAAGTTTATGACGTATCAACTTAAATGAAATATATGGAAGTTAATAATAGTATACTAGAATCAATCCATTTATCTTATAGTCTAGGTTTCATAATATTAATTTTTGTTATACAACTACTGTAGGTGCTATCAATTACATTCAGTTACAATTTCACATACATTGAAAAACACCAGTATTATTATCAATATCTTCTATTCCATTTTCAGAATGGTATGTTGAAATATTCCATAGTAGTATAAATTTCTATTCTTATCCCAGCATGCCTTGTGTGATCTCTTGTACAGTCATCTGAAAAAATACAGTCAGTTAAATATGTATAATGGTTTAAATTAACTTCAGAATTGAATGTTTTATAAGCAGTTAAAAATTTGAATTTATAATATTAGTCAAATTCTTAATATAAAACTATATTTTATAGTGTTTATTAAGTATCAAATTAAATGAAATATATAGAATTTAACTATGGTAAATAGATGTCATTTACTTAATCTAATAGTATGATCTTGAAGGAACTAAATTGACAATTGATTATTTAATTAGCAGTTAAAATTATGAATTTATAATATGAGTAAAAATGATAATATAAAAGCATGTGTTATAAAGTTTATGAGGAATCAACTTAAATGAAATACAGGAAATTTCATTATGGTAAATAAATATTTTTGACTTAATTTAATGGTATGGTCTTGAAGGAACTAAATTGACAATTGATTATTTAATTAGCAGTTAAAATTATGAATTTATAATATGAGTCAAAATGATAATATAATAGCATGTTTTAAAAAGTTTATGACGTATCAACTTAAATGAAATATATGGAAGTTAATAATGGTATATTAAAATCAATCAATTTATCTTATAGTCTAGGTTTCATAATACTAATTTTTGTTATACAACTACTGTAGGTGCTATCAATTACATTCAGTTACAATTTCACATACATTGAAAAACACCAGTATTATTATCAATATCTTCTATTCCATTTTCAGAATGGTATGTTGAAATATTCCATAGTAGTATAAATTTCTATTCTTATCTCAGCATGCCTTGTGTGATCTCTTGTACAGTAATCTGAAAAAATACAGTCAGTTTAATATGTATAATGGTTTAAATTAACTTCAGAATTGAATGTTTTATAAGCAGTTAAAAATTTGAATTTATAATATTAGTCAAATTCTTCATATAAAACTATATTTTATAGTGTTTATTAAGTATCAAATTAAATGAAATATATAGAATTTAACTATGGTAAATAGATGTCATTTACTTAATCTAATAGTATGATCTTGAAGGAACTAAATTGACAATTGATTATTTAATTAGCAGTTAAAATTATGAATTTATAATATGAGTCAAAATGATAATATAATAGCATGTTTTAAAAAGTTTATGACGTATCAACTTAAATGAAATATATGGAAGTTAATAATGGTATACTAGAATCAATCCATTTATCTTATAGTCTAGGTTTCATAATATTAATTTTTGTTATACAACTACTGTAGGTGCTATCAATTACATTCAGTTACAATTTCACATACATTGAAAAACACCAGTATTATTATCAATATCTTCTATTCCATTTTCAGAATGGTATGTTGAAATATTCCATAGTAGTATAAATTTCTATTCTTATCCCAGCATGCCTTGTGTGATCTCTTGTACAGTAATCTGAAAAAATACAGTCAGTTAAATATGTATAATGGTTTAAATTAACTTCAGAATTGAATGTTTTATAAGCAGTTAAAAATTTGAATTTATAATATTAGTCAAATTCTTAATATAAAACTATATTTTATAGTGTTTATTAAGTATCAAATTAAATGAAATATATAGAATTTAACTATGGTAAATAGATGTCATTTACTTAATCTAATAGTATGATCTTGAAGGAACTAAATTGACAATTGATTATTTAATTAGCAGTTAAAATTATGAATTTATAATATGAGTAAAAATGATAATATAAAAGCATGTGTTATAAAGTTTATGAGGAATCAACTTAAATGAAATACAGGAAATTTCATTATGGTAAATAAATATTTTTGACTTAATTTAATGGTATGGTCTTGAAGGAACTAAATTGACAATTGATTATTTAATTAGCAGTTAAAATTATGAATTTATAATATGAGTCAAAATGATAATATAATAGCATGTTTTAAAAAGTTTATGACGTATCAACTTAAATGAAATATATGGAAGTTAATAATGGTATATTAAAATCAATCAATTTATCTTATAGTCTAGGTTTCATAATACTAATTTTTGTTATACAACTACTGTAGGTGCTATCAATTACATTCAGTTACAATTTCACATACATTGAAAAACACCAGTATTATTATCAATATCTTCTATTCCATTTTCAGAATGGTATGTTGAAATATTCCATAGTAGTATAAATTTCTATTCTTATCTCAGCATGCCTTGTGTGATCTCTTGTACAGTAATCTGAAAAAATACAGTCAGTTTAATATGTATAATGGTTTAAATTAACTTCAGAATTGAATGTTTTATAAGCAGTTAAAAATTTGAATTTATAATATTAGTCAAATTCTTCATATAAAACTATATTTTATAGTGTTTATTAAGTATCAAATTAAATGAAATATATAGAATTTAACTATGGTAAATAGATGTCATTTACTTAATCTAATAGTATGATCTTGAAGGAACTAAATTGACAATTGATTATTTAATTAGCAGTTAAAATTATGAATTTATAATATGAGTCAAAATGATAATATAATAGCATGTTTCAAAAAGTTTATGACGTATCAACTTAAATGAAATATATGGAAGTTAATAATGGTATAATAAAATCAATCAATTTATCTTATAGTCTAGGTTTCATAATATTAATTTTTGTTATACAACTACTGTAGGTGCTATCAATTACATTCAGTTACAATTTCACATACATTGAAAAACACCAGTATTATTATCAATATCTTCTATTCCATTTTCAGAATGGTATGTTGAAATATTCCATAGTAGTATAAATTTCTATTCTTATCCCAGCATGCCTTGTGTGATCTCTTGTACAGTCATCTGAAAAAATACAGTCAGTTAAATATGTATAATGGTTTAAATTAACTTCAGAATTGAATGTTTTATAAGCAGTTAAAAATTTGAATTTATAATATTAGTCAAATTCTTAATATAAAACTATATTTTATAGTGTTTATTAAGTATCAAATTAAATGAAATATATAGAATTTAACTATGGTAAATAGATGTCATTTACTTAATCTAATAGTATGATCTTGAAGGAACTAAATTGACAATTGATTATTTAATTAGCAGTTAAAATTATGAATTTATAATATGAGTAAAAATGATAATATAAAAGCATGTGTTATAAAGTTTATGAGGAATCAACTTAAATGAAATACAGGAAATTTCATTATGGTAAATAAATATTTTTGACTTAATTTAATGGTATGGTCTTGAAGGAACTAAATTGACAATTGATTATTTAATTAGCAGTTAAAATTATGAATTTATAATATGAGTCAAAATGATAATATAATAGCATGTTTTAAAAAGTTTATGACGTATCAACTTAAATGAAATATATGGAAGTTAATAATGGTATATTAAAATCAATCAATTTATCTTATAGTCTAGGTTTCATAATACTAATTTTTGTTATACAACTACTGTAGGTGCTATCAATTACATTCAGTTACAATTTCACATACATTGAAAAACACCAGTATTATTATCAATATCTTCTATTCCATTTTCAGAATGGTATGTTGAAATATTCCATAGTAGTATAAATTTCTATTCTTATCTCAGCATGCCTTGTGTGATCTCTTGTACAGTAATCTGAAAAAATACAGTCAGTTTAATATGTATAATGGTTTAAATTAACTTCAGAATTGAATGTTTTATAAGCAGTTAAAAATTTGAATTTATAATATTAGTCAAATTCTTAATATAAAACTATATTTTATAGTGTTTATTAAGTATCAAATTAAATGAAATATATAGAATTTAACTATGGTAAATAGATGTCATTTACTTAATCTAATAGTATGGTCTTGAAGGAACTAAATTGACAATTGATTATTTAATTAGCAGTTAAAATTATGAATTTATAATATGAGTAAAAATGATAATATAAAAGCATGTGTTATAAAGTTTATGAGGAATCAACTTAAATGAAATACAGGAAATTTCATTATGGTAAATAAATATTTTTGACTTAATTTAATGGTATGGTCTTGAAGGAACTAAATTGACAATTGATTATTTAATTAGCAGTTAAAATTATGAATTTATAATATGAGTCAAAATGATAATATAATAGCATGTTTTAAAAAGTTTATGACGTATCAACTTAAATGAAATATATGGAAGTTAATAATGGTATATTAAAATCAATCAATTTATCTTATAGTCTAGGTTTCATAATACTAATTTTTGTTATACAACTACTGTAGGTGCTATCAATTACATTCAGTTACAATTTCACATACATTGAAAAACACCAGTATTATTATCAATATCTTCTATTCCATTTTCAGCATAGTATGTTGAAATATTCCATAGTAGTATAAATTTCTATTCTTATCTCAGCATGCCTTGTGTGATCTCTTGTACAGTAATCTGAAAAAATACAGTCAGTTTAATATGTATAATGGTTTAAATTAACTTCAGAATTGAATGTTTTATAAGCATTAAAAATTTGAATTTATAATATTAGTCAAATTCTTCATATAAAACTATATTTTATAGTGTTTATTAAGTATCAAATTAAATGAAATATATAGAATTTAACTATGGTAAATAGATGTCATTTACTTAATCTAATAGTATGATCTTGAAGGAACTAAATTGACAATTGATTATTTAATTAGCAGTTAAAATTATGAATTTATAATATGAGTCAAAATGATAATATAATAGCATGTTTTAAAAAGTTTATGACGTATCAACTTAAATGAAATATATGGAAGTTAATAATAGTATACTAGAATCAAGCCATTTATCTTATAGTCTAGGTTTCATAATATTAATTTTTGTTATACAACTACTGTAGGTGCTATCAATTACATTCAATTACAATTTCACATACATTGAAAAACACCAGTATTATTATCAATATCTTCTATTCCATTTTCAGAATGGTATGTTGAAATATTCCATAGTAGTATAAATTTCTATTCTTATCCCAGCATGCCTTGTGTGATCTCTTGTACAGTCATCTGAAAAAATACAGTCAGTTAAATATGTATAATGGTTTAAATTAACTTCAGAATTGAATGTTTTATAAGCAGTTAAAAATTTGAATTTATAATATTAGTCAAATTCTTAATATAAAACTATATTTTATAGTGTTTATTAAGTATCAAATTAAATGAAATATATAGAATTTAACTATGGTAAATAGATGTCATTTACTTAATCTAATAGTATGATCTTGAAGGAACTAAATTGACAATTGATTATTTAATTAGCAGTTAAAATTATGAATTTATAATATGAGTAAAAATGATAATATAAAAGCATGTGTTATAAAGTTTATGAGGAATCAACTTAAATGAAATACAGGAAATTTCAATTATGGTAAATAAATATTCGTGACTAATTTAATGGTATGGTCTTGAAGGAACTAAATTGACAATTGATTATTTAATTAGCAGTTAAAATTATGAATTTATAATATGAGTCAAAATGATAATATAATAGCATGTTTTAAAAAGTTTATGACGTATCAACTTAAATGAAATATATGGAAGTTAATAATGGTATAATAAAATCAATCATTTATCTTATAGTCTAGGTTTCATAATACTAATTTTTGTTATACAACTACTGTAGGTGCTATCAATTACATTCAGTTACAATTTCACATACATTGAAAAACACCAGTATTATTATCAATATCTTCTATTCCATTTTCAGAATGGTATGTTGAAATATTCCATAGTAGTATAAATTTCTATTCTTATCTCAGCATGCCTTGTGTGATCTCTTGTACAGTAATCTGAAAAAATACAGTCAGTTTAATATGTATAATGGTTTAAATTAACTTCAGAATTGAATGTTTTATAAGCAGTTAAAAATTTGAATTTATAATATTAGTCAAATTCTAATATAAAACTATATTGTACTAGGGTTTATGAAGTATCAAATAAAATGAAATATATAGAATTTAACTATGGTAAATAGATGTCATTGACTTAATCTAATAGTATGGTCTTGAAGGAACTAAATTGACAATTGATTATTTAATTAGCAGTTAAAATTATGAATTTATAATATGAGTAAAAATGATAATATAAAAGCATGTGTTATAAAGTGTATGAGGAATCAACTTAAAATGAAATACAGGAAATTTCAATTATGGTAAATAAATATTTTTGACTTAATTTAATGGTATGGTCTTGAAGGAACTAAATTGACAATTGATTATTTAATAGCAGTTAAAATTATGAATTTATAATATGAGTCAAAATGATAATATAATAGCATGTTTTAAAAAGTTGATGACGTATCCAACTTAAATGAAATATATGGAAGTTAATAATGGTATACTATAAATCAATCCATTTATCTTATAGTCTAGGTTTCATAATACTTAATTTTTGTTATACAACTACTGTAGGTGCTATCAATTACATTCAGTTACAATTTCACATACATTGAAAAACACCAGTATTATTATCAATATCTTCTATTCCATTTCAGAATGGTATGTTGAAATATTCCATAGTAGTATAAATTTCTATTCTTATCTCAGCATGCCTTGTGTGATCTCTTGTACAGTAATCTGAAAAAATACAGTCAGTTTAATATGTATAATGGTTAAAATTAACTTCAGAATTGAATGTTTTATAAGCAGTTAAAAATTTGAATTTATAATATTAGTCAAATTCTTCATATAAAACTATATTTTATAGTGTTTATTAAGTATCAAATTAAATGAAATATATAGAATTTAACTATGGTAAATAGATGTCATTTACTTAATCTAATAGTATGATCTTGAAGGAACTAAATTGACAATTGATTATTTAATTAGCAGTTAAAATTATGAATTTATAATATGAGTCAAAATGATAATATAATAGCATGTTTTAAAAAGTTTATGACGTATCAACTTAAATGAAATATATGGAAGTTAATAATGGTATACTAGAATCAATCCATTTATCTTATAGTCTAGGTTTCATAATATTAATTTTTGTTATACAACTACTGTAGGTGCTATCAATTACATTCAGTTACAATTTCACATACATTGAAAAACACCAGTATTATTATCAATATCTTCTATTCCATTTTCAGAATGGTATGTTGAAATATTCCATAGTAGTATAAATTTCTATTCTTATCCAGCATGCCTTGTGTGATCTCTTGTACAGTAATCTGAAAAAATACAGTCAGTTAAATATGTATAATGGTTTAAATTAACTTCAGAATTGAATGTTTTATAAGCAGTTAAAAATTTGAATTTATAATATTAGTCAAATTCTTAATATAAAACTATATTTTATAGTGTTTATTAAGTATCAAATTAAATGAAATATATAGAATTTAACTATGGTAAATAGATGTCATTTACTTAATCTAATAGTATGATCTTGAAGGAACTAAATTGACAATTGATTATTTAATTAGCAGTTAAAATTATGAATTTATAATATGAGTAAAAATGATAATATAAAAGCATGTGTTATAAAGTTTATGAGGAATCAACTTAAATGAAATACAGGAAATTTCATTATGGTAAATAAATATTTTTGACTTAATTAATGGTATGGTCTTGAAGGAAATTAATTGACAATTGATTATTTAATTAGCAGTTAAAATTATGAATTTATAATATGAGTCAAAATGATAATATAATAGCATGTTTAAAAAGTTTATGACGTATCAACTTAAATGAAATATATGGAAGTTAATAATGGTATAATAAATATCATTTACTTAATTTATATGGTATGGTCTTGTAGGAACTAAATTGACAATTGATTATTTAATTAGCAGTTAAAATTATGAATTTATAATATGAGTAAAAATGATAATATAAAAGCATGTGTTATAAAGTTTATGAGGAATCAACTTAAATGAAATACAGGAAATTTCATTATGGTAAATAAATATCATTGACTTAATTTAATGGTATGGTCTTGAAGGAACTAAATTGACAATTGATTATTTAATTAGCAGTTAAAATTATGAATTTATAATATGAGTCAAAATGATAATATAATAGCATGTTTTAAAAAGTTTATGACGTATCAACTTAAATGAAATATATGGAAGTTAATAATGGTATATTAAAATCAATCCATTTATCTTATAGTCTAGGTTTCATAATACTAATTTTTGTTATACAACTACTGTAGGTGCTATCAATTACATTCAGTTACAATTTCACATACATTGAAAAACACCAGTATTATTATCAATATCTTCTATTCCATTTTCAGAATGGTATGTTGAAATATTCCATAGTAGTATAAATTTCTATTCTTATCTCAGCATGCCTTGTGTGATCTCTTGTACAGTAATCTGAAAAAATACAGTCAGTTTAATATGTATAATGGTTTAAATTAACTTCAGAATTGAATGTTTTATAAGCAGTTAAAAATTTGAATTTATAATATTAGTCAAATTCTTAATATAAAACTATATTTTATAGTGTTTATTAAGTATCAAATTAAATGAAATATATAGAATTTAACTATGGTAAATAGATGTCATTTACTTAATCTAATAGTATGGTCTTGAAGGAACTAAATTGACAATTGATTATTTAATTAGCAGTTAAAATTATGAATTTATAATATGAGTCAAAATGATAATATAATAGCATGTTTTAAAAAGTTTATGACGTATCAACTTAAATGAAATATATGGAAGTTAATAATGGTATACTAGAATCAATCCATTTATCTTATAGTCTAGGTTTCATAATATTAATTTTTGTTATACAACTACTGTAGGTGCTATCAATTACATTCAGTTACAATTTCACATACATTGAAAAACACCAGTATTATTATCAATATCTTCTATTCCATTTTCAGAATGGTATGTTGAAATATTCCATAGTAGTATAAATTTCTATTCTTATCCCAGCATGCCTTGTGTGATCTCTTGTACAGTAATCTGAAAAAATACAGTCAGTTAATATGTATAATGGTTTAAATTAACTTCAGAATTGAATGTTTTATAAGCAGTTAAAAATTTGAATTTATAATATTAGTCAAATTCTTCATATAAAACTATATTTTATAGTGTTTATTAAGTATCAAATTAAATGAAATATATAGAATTTAACTATGGTAAATAGATGTCATTTACTTAATCTAATAGTATGATCTTGAAGGAACTAAATTGACAATTGATTATTTAATTAGCAGTTAAAATTATGAATTTATAATATGAGTCAAAATGATAATATAAAAGCATGTGTTATAAAGTTTATGAGGAATCAACTTAAATGAAATACAGGATATTTCAATATGGTAAATAAATATCGTTGACTTAATCTAATAGTATGGTCTTAAAGGAACTAAATTGACAATTGATTATTTAATTAGCAGTTAAAATTATGAATTTATAATATGACGTCAAATGATAATATAATAGCATGTTTTAAAAAGTTTATGACGTATCAACTTAAATGAAATATATGGAAGTTAATAATGGTATATTAAAATCAATCCATTTATCTTATAGTCTAGGTTTCATAATACTAATTTTTGTTATACAACTACTGTAGGTGCTATCAATTACATTCAGTTACAATTTCACATACATTGACAAACACCAGTATTATTATCAATATCTTCTATTCCATTTTCAGAATGGTATGTTGAAATTTCCATAGTAGTATAAATTTCTATTCTTATCTCAGCATGCCTTGTGTGATCTCTTGTACAGTAATCTGAAAAAATACAGTCAGTTTAATATGTATAATGGTTTAAATTAACTTCAGAACTGAATGTTTTATAAGCAGTTAAAATTTGAAATTTATAATATTAGTCAAATTCTTAATATAAAACTATATTTCATAGTGTTTATTAAGTATCAATTAAATGAAATATATAGAATTTAACTATGGGAAATAGATTATCATTTACTTAATCTAATAGTATGGTCTTAAAGGAACTAAATTGACAATTGAATATTTAATTATCAGTTAAAATTATGAATTTATAATATGAGTCAAAATGATAATATAAAAGCATGTGTTATAAAGTTTATGAGAATCAACTTAAATGAAATACAGGATATTTCAATATGGTAAATAAATATCGTTGACTTAATCTAATAGTATGGTCTTAAAGGAACTAAATTGACAATTGATTATTTAATTAGCAGTTAAAATTATGAATTTTATAATATGAGTCAAAATGATAATATAATAGCATGTTTTAAAAAGTTTATGACGTATCAACTGAAATGAAATATATGGAAGTTAATAATGGTAAATAAATATCATTGACTTAATTTAATGGTATGGTCTTGAGGGAACTAAATTGACAATTGATTATTTAATTAGCAGTTAAAATTATGAATTTATAATATGAGTCAATATAATAATATAAAGCATGTGTTATAAAGTTTATGAGGGATCAACTTAAATCAATACAGGAAATTTCATTATGGTAAATAAATATCATTGACTTAAGTTAATGGTATGGTCTTGAGGGAACTAAATTGACAATTGAATATTTAATTAGCAGTTAAAATTAGGAATTTATGATATGAGTCAAAATGATAATATAATAGCATGTTTTAAAAAGTTTATGACGTATCAATTTAAATGAAATATATGGAAGTTAATAATGGTATATTAAAATCAATCCATTTATCTTATAGTCTAGGTTTCATAATACTAATTTTTGTTATACAACTACTGTAGGTGCTATCAATTACATTCAGTTACAATTTCACATACATTGAAAAACACCAGTATTATTATCAATATCTTCTATTCCATTTTCAGAATGGTATGTTGAAATATTCCATAGTAGTATAAATTTCTATTCTTATCTCAGCATGCCTTGTGTGATCTCTTGTACAGTAATCTGAAAAAATACAGTCAGTTTAATATGTATAATGGTTTAAATTAACTTCAGAATTGAATGTTTTATAAGCAGTTAAAAATTTGAATTTATAATATTAGTCAAATTCTTAATATAAAACTATATTTTATAGTGTTTATTAAGTATCAAATTAAATGAACTATATAGAATTTAACTATGGTAAATAAATGTCATTTACTTAATCTAATACTATGGTCTTGAAGGAACTAAATTGACAATTGATTATTTAATTATCAGTTAAAATTATGAATTTATAATATGAGTCAAAATGATAATATAAAAGCATGTGTTATAAAGTTTATGAGGAATCAACTTAAATGAAATACAGGATATTTCAATATGGTAAATAAATATCATTGACTTAATCTAATAGTATGGTCTTAAAGGAACTAAATTGACAATTGATTATTTAATTAGCAGTTAAAATTATGAATTTATAATTGAGTCAAAATGATAATATAATAGCATGTTTTAAAAGTTATGACGTATCAACTTAAATGAAATATATGGAAGTTAATAATGGTATATTAAAATCAATCCATTTATCTTATAGTCTAGGTTTCATAATACTAATTTTTGTTATACAACTACTGTAGGTGCTATCAATTACATTCAGTTACAATTTCACATACATTGAAAAACACCAGTATTATTATCAATATCTTCTATTCCATTTTCAGAATGGTATGTTGAAATATTCCATAGTAGTATAAATTTCTATTCTTATCTCAGCATGCCTTGTGTGATCTCTTGTACAGTAATCTGAAAAAATACAGTCAGTTTAATATGTATAATGGTTTAAATTAACTTCAGAACTGAATGTTTTATAAGCAGTTAAAAATTTGAATTTATAATATTAGTCAAATTCTTAATATAAAACTATATTTCATAGTGTTTATTAAGTATCAAATTAAATGAAATATATAGAATTTAACTATGGGAAATAGATATCATTTACTTAATCTAATAGTATGGTCTTAAAGGAACTAAATTGACAATTGAATATTTAATTATCAGTTAAAATTATGAATTTATAATATGAGTCAAAATGATAATATAAAAGCATGTGTTATAAAGTTTATGAGGAATCAACTTAAATGAAATACAGGATATTTCAATATGGTAAATAAATATCGTTGACTTAATCTAATAGTATGGTCTTAAAGGAACTAAATTGACAATTGATTATTTAATTAGCAGTTAAAATTATGAATTTATAATATGAGTCAAAATGATAATATAATAGCATGTTTTAAAAAGTTTATGACGTATCAACTGAAATGAAATATATGGAAGTTAATAATGGTAAATAAATATCATTGACTTAATTTAATGGTATGGTCTTGAGGGAACTAAATTGACAATTGATTATTTAATTAGCAGTTAAAATTATGAATTTATAATATGAGTCAATATAATAATATAAAAGCATGTGTTATAAAGTTTATGAGGGATCAACTTAAATCAAATACAGGAAATTTCATTATGGTAAATAAATATCATTGACTTAAGTTAATGGTATGGTCTTGAGGGAACTAAATTGACAATTGAATATTTAATTAGCAGTTAAAATTAGGAATTTATGATATGAGTCAAAATGATAATATAATAGCATGTTTTAAAAAGTTTATGACGTATCAATTTAAATGAAATATATGGAAGTTAATAATGGTATATTAAAATCAATCCATTTATCTTATAGTCTAGGTTTCATAATACTAATTTTTGTTATACAACTACTGTAGGTGCTATCAATTACATTCAGTTACAATTTCACATACATTGAAAAACACCAGTATTATTATCAATATCTTCTATTCCATTTTCAGAATGGTATGTTGAAATATTCCATAGTAGTATAAATTTCTATTCTTATCTCAGCATGCCTTGTGTGATCTCTTGTACAGTAATCTGAAAAAATACAGTCAGTTTAATATGTATAATGGTTTAAATTAACTTCAGAATTGAATGTTTTATAAGCAGTTAAAAATTTGAATTTATAATATTAGTCAAATTCTTAATATAAAACTATATTTTATAGTGTTTATTAAGTATCAAATTAAATGAACTATATAGAATTTAACTATGGTAAATAGATGTCATTTACTTAATCTAATAGTATGGTCTTGAAGGAACTAAATTGACAATTGATTATTTAATTAGCAGTTAAAATTATGAATTTATAATATGAGTCAAAATGATAATATAATAGTATGTTTCAAAAAGTTTATGACGTATCAACTTAAATGAAATATATGGAAGTTAATAATGGTATATTTAAATCAATCAATTTATCTTATAGTGTAGGTTTCATAATACTAATTTTTGTTATACAACAACTCTAGGTGCTATCAATTACATTCAGTTACAATTTCACATACATTGAAAAACACCAGTATTATTATCAATATCTTCTATTCCATTTTCAGCATGGTATGTTGAAATATTCCATAGTAGTATAAATTTCTATTCTTATCTCAGCATGCCTTGTGTGATCTCTTGTACAGTAATCTGAAAAAATACAGTCAGTTTAATATGTATAATGGTTTAAATTAACTTCAGAATTGAATGTTTTATAAGCAGTTAAAAATTTGAATTTATAATATTAGTCAAATTCTTAATATAAACTATATTTTATAGTGTTTATTAGTATCAAATTAAATGAACTATATAGAATTTAACTATGGTAAATAAATGTCATTTACTTAATCTAATACTATGGTCTTGAAGGAACTAAATTGACAATTGATTATTTAATTATCAGTTAAAATTATGAATTTATAATATGAGTCAAAATGATAATATAAAAGCATGTGTTATAAAGTTTATGAGGAATCAACTTAAATGAAATACAGGATATTTCAATATGGTAAATAAATATCATTGACTTAATCTAATAGTATGGTCTTAAAGGAACTAAATTGACAATTGATTATTTAATTAGCAGTTTAAAATTATGAATTTATAATATGAGTCAAAATGATAATATAATAGCATGTTTTAAAAAGTTTATGACGTATCAACTTAAATGAAATATATGGAAGTTAATAATGGTATATTAAAATCAATCCATTTATCTTATAGTCTAGGTTTCATAATACTAATTTTTGTTATACAACTACTGTAGGTGCTATCAATTACATTCAGTTACAATTTCACATACATTGAAAAACACCAGTATTATTATCAATATCTTCTATTCCATTTTCAGAATGGTATGTTGAAATATTCCATAGTAGTATAAATTTCTATTCTTATCTCAGCATGCCTTGTGTGATCTCTTGTACAGTAATCTGAAAAAATACAGTCAGTTTAATATGTATAATGGTTTAAATTAACTTCAGAATTGAATGTTTTATAAACAATTAAAAATTTGAATTTATAATATTAGTCAAATTCTTCATATAAAACTATATTTCATAGTGTTTATTAAGTATCAAATTAAATGAAATATATAGAATTTAACTATGGTAAATAGATATCATTTACTTAATCTAATAGTATGGTCTTAAAGGAACTAAATTGACAATTGATTATTTAATTAGCAGTTAAAATTATGAATTTATAATATGAGTCAAAATGATAATATAATAGCATGTTTTAAAAAGTTTATGACGTATCAACTTAAATGAAATATATGGAAGTTAATAATGGTAAATAAATATCATTGACTTAATTTAATGGTATGGTCTTGAGGGAACTAAATTGACAATTGATTATTTAATTAGCAGTTAAAATTATGAATTTATAATATGAGTCAATATAATAATATAAAAGCATGTGTTATAAAGTTTATGAGGGATCAACTTAAATGAAATACAGGAAATTTCATTATGGTAAATAAATATCATTGACTTAAGTTAATGGTATGGTCTTGAGGGAACTAAATTGACAATTGAATATTTAATTAGCAGTTAAAATTAGGAATTTATGATATGAGTCAAAATGATAATATAATAGCATGTTTTAAAAAGTTTATGACGTATCAATTTAAATGAAATATATGGAAGTTAATAATGGTATATTAAATCAATCCATTATCTTATAGTCTAGGTTTCATAATACTAATTTTTGTTATACAACTACTGTAGGTGCTATCAATTACATTCAGTTACAATTTCACATACATTGAAAAACACCAGTATTATTATCAATATCTTCTATTCCATTTTCAGAATGGTATGTTGAAATATTCCATAGTAGTATAAATTTCTATTCTTATCTCAGCATGCCTTGTGTGATCTCTTGTACAGTAATCTGAAAAATACAGTCAGTTTAATATGTATAATGGTTTAAATTAACTTCAGAACTGAATGTTTTATAAGCAGTTAAAAATTTGAATTTATAATATTAGTCAAATTCTTAATATAAAACTATATTTCATAGTGTTTATTAAGTATCAAATTAAATGAAATATATAGAATTTAACTATGGGAAATAGATATCATTTACTTAATCTAATAGTATGGTCTTAAAGGAACTAAATTGACAATTGATTATTTAATTATCAGTTAAAATTATGAATTTATAATATGAGTCAAAATGATAATATAATAGTATGTTTCAAAAAGTTTATGACGTATCAACTTAAATGAAATATATGGAAGTTAATAATGGTATATTTAAATCAATCAATTTATCTTATAGTGTAGGTTTCATAATACTAATTTTTGTTATACAACAACTCTAGGTGCTATCAATTACATTCAGTTACAATTTCACATACATTGAAAAACACCAGTATTATTATCAATATCTTCTATTCCATTTTCAGCATGGTATGTTGAAATATTCCATAGTAGTATAAATTTCTATTCTTATCTCAGCATGCCTTGTGTGATCTCTTGTACAGTAATCTGAAAAAATACAGTCAGTTTAATATGTATAATGGTTTAAATTAACTTCAGAATTGAATGTTTTATAAGCAGTTAAAAATTTGAATTTATAATATTAGTCAAATTCTTAATATAAAACTATATTTTATAGTGTTTATTAAGTATCAAATTAAATGAACTATATAGAATTTAACTATGGTAAATAAATGTCATTTACTTAATCTAATAGTATGGTCTTGAAGGAACTAAATTGACAATTGATTATTTAATTATCAGTTAAAATTATGAATTTATAATATGAGTCAAAATGATAATATAAAAGCATATGTTATAAAGTTTATGAGGAATCAACTTAAATGAAATACAGGATATTTCAATATGGTAAATAAATATCATTGACTTAATCTAATAGTATGGTCTTAAAGGAACTAAATTGACAATTGATTATTTAATTAGCAGTTAAAATTATGAATTTATAATATGAGTCAAAATGATAATATAATAGCATGTTTTAAAAAGTTTATGACGTATCAACTTAAATGAAATATATGGAAGTTAATAATGGTATATTAAAATCAATCCATTTATCTTATAGTCTAGGTTTCATAATACTAATTTTTGTTATACAACTACTGTAGGTGCTATCAATTACATTCAGTTACAATTTCACATACATTGAAAAACACCAGTATTATTATCAATATCTTCTATTCCATTTTCAGAATGGTATGTTGAAATATTCCATAGTAGTATAAATTTCTATTCTTATCTCAGCATGCCTTGTGTGATCTCTTGTACAGTAATCTGAAAAAATACAGTCAGTTTAATATGTATAATGGTTTAAATTAACTTCAGAACTGAATGTTTTATAAGCAGTTAAAAATTTGAATTTATAATATTAGTCAAATTCTTAATATAAAACTATATTTCATAGTGTTTATTAAGTATCAAATTAAATGAAATATATAGAATTTAACTATGGGAAATAGATATCATTTACTTAATCTAATAGTATGGTCTTAAAGGAACTAAATTGACAATTGATTATTTAATTATCAGTTAAAATTATGAATTTATAATATGAGTCAAAATGATAATATAAAAGCATGTGTTATAAAGTTTATGAGGAATCAACTTAAATGAAATACAGGATATTTCAATATGGTAAATAAATATCGTTGACTTAATCTAATAGTATGGTCTTAAAGGAACTAAATTGACAATTGATTATTTAATTAGCAGTTAAAATTATGAATTTATAATATGAGTCAAAATGATAATATAATAGCATGTTTTAAAAAGTTTATGACGTATCAACTTAAATGAAATATATGGAAGTTAATAATGGTATACTAGAATCAATCCATTTATCTTATAGTCTAGGTTTCATAATATTAATTTTTGTTATACAACTACTGTAGGTGCTATCAATTACATTCAGTTACAATTTCACATACATTGAAAAACACCAGTATTATTATCAATATCTTCTATTCCATTTTCAGCATGGTATGTTGAAATATTCCATAGTAGTATAAATTTCTATTGTTATCTCAGCATGCCTTGTGTGATCTCTTGTACAGTAATCTGAAAAAATACAGTCAGTTAAATATGTATAATGGTGAAAACTAACGTCAGAATTGAATGTTTTATAAACAATTAAAAATTTGAATTTATAATATTAGTCAAATTCTTCATATAAAACTATATTTCATAGTGTTTATTAAGTATCAAATTAAATGAAATATATAGAATTTAACTATGGTAAATAGATATCATTTACTTAATCTAATAGTATGGTCTTAAAGGAACTAAATTGACAATTGATTATTTAATTAGCAGTTAAAATTATGAATTTATAATATGAGTCAAAATGATAATATAATAGCATGTTTTAAAAAGTTTATGACGTATCAACTTAAATGAAATATATGGAAGTTAATAATGGTATAATAAAATCAATCCATTTCTCTTATAGTGTAGGTTTCATAATACTAATTTTTGTTATACAACTACTGTAGGTGCTATCAATTACATTCAGTTACAATTTCACATACATTGAAAAACACCAGTATTATTATCAATATCTTCTATTCCATTTTCAGCATGGTATGTTGAAATATTCCATAGTAGTATGAATTTCTATTCTTATCTCAGCATGCCTTTTGTGATCTCTTGTACAGAAATCTGAAAAAATACAGTCAGTTAAATATGTATAATGGTGAAAATTAACTTCAGAATTGAATGTTTTATAAACTATTAAAAATTTGAATTTATAATATTAGTCAAATTCTTCATATAAAACTATATTTCATAGTGTTTATTAAGTATGAAATTAAATGAAATATATAGAATTTAACTATGGGAAATAGATATCATTTACTTAATCTAATAGTATGGTCTTAAAGGAACTAAATTGACAATTGATTATTTAATTATCAGTTAAAATTATGAATTTATAATATGAGTCAAAATGATAATATAAAAGCATGTGTTATAAAGTTTATGAGGAATCAACTTAAATGAAATACAGGATATTTCAATATGGTAAATAAATATCGTTGACTTAATCTAATAGTATGGTCTTAAAGGAACTAAATTGACAATTGATTATTTAATTAGCAGTTAAGATTATGAATGTATAATATGAGTCAAAATGATAATATAATAGCATGTTTTAAAAAGTTTATGACGTATCAACTTAAATGAAATATATGGAAGTTAATAATGGTAAATAAATATCATTGACTTAATTTAATGGTATGGTCTTGAGGGAACTGAATTGACAATTGATTATTTAAGTAGCAGTTAAAATTATGAATTTATAATATGAGTCAAAATGATAATATAATAGCATGTTTCAAAAAGTTTATGACGTATCAACTTAAATGAAATATATGGAAGTTAATAATGGTATAATAATATCAATCCATTTATCTTATAGTCTAGGTTTCATAATATTAATTTTTGTTATACAACTACTGTAGGTGCTATCAATTACATTCAGTTACAATTTCACATAAATTGAAAAACACCAGTATTATTATCAATATCTTCTATTCCATTTTCAGCATGGTATGTTGAAATATTCCATAGTAGTATAAATTTCTATTCTTATCTCAGCATGCCTTGTGTGATCTCTTGTACAGAAATCTGAAAAAATACAGTCAGCTAAATATGTATAATGGTGAAAATTAACTTCAGAATTGAATGTTTTATAAACTATTAAAAATTTGAATTTATAATATTAGTCAAATTCTTCATATAAAACTATATTTCATAGTGTTTATTAAGTATCAAATTAAATGAAATATATAGAATTAAACTATGGGAAATAGATATCATTTACTTTATCTAATAGTATGGTCTTAAAGGAACTAAATTGACAATTGATTATTTAATTAGCAGTTAAAATTATGAATTTATAATATGAGTCAAAATGATAATATAATAGCATGTTTTAAAAAGTTTATGACGTATCAACTTAAATGAAATACAGGAAATTTCATTATGGTAAATAAATATCATTGACTTAAGTTAATGGTATGGTCTTGAGGGAACTAAATTGACAATTGATTATTTAATTAGCAGTTAAAATTAGGAATTTATGATATGAGTCAAAATGATAATATAATAGCATGTTTTAAAAAGTTTATGACGTATCAACTTAAATGAAATATATGGAAGTTAATAATGGTATACTAGAATCAATCCATTTATCTTATAGTCTAGGTTTCATAATATTAATTTTTGTTATACAACTACTGTAGGTGCTATCAATTACATTCAGTTACAATTTCACATACATTGAAAAACACCAGTATTATTATCAATATCTTCTATTCCATTTTCAGCATGGTATGTTGAAATATTCCATAGTAGTATAAATTTCTATTGTTATCTCAGCATGCCTTGTGTGATCTCTTGTACAGTAATCTGAAAAAATACAGTCAGTTAAATATGTATAATGGTGAAAATTAACTTCAGAATTGAATGTTTTATAAACTATTAAAAATTTGAATTTATAATATTAGTCAAATTCTTCATATAAAACTATATTTCATAGTGTTTATTAAGTATCAAATTAAATGAAATATATAGAATTTAACTATGGTAAATAGATATCATTTACTTAATCTAATAGTATGGTCTTAAAGGAACTAAACTGACAATTGATTATTTAATTAGCAGTTAAAATTATGAATTTATAATATGAGTCAAAATGATAATATAATAGCATGTTTTAAAAAGTTTATGACGTATCAACTTAAATGAAATATATGGAAGTTAATAATGGTAAATAAATATCATTGACTTAATTTAATGGTATGGTCTTGAGGGAACTAAATTGACAATTGATTATTTAATTAGCAGTTAAAATTATGAATTTATAATATGAGTCAATATAATAATATAAAAGCATGTGTTATAAAGTTTATGAGGGATCAACTTAAATGAAATACAGGAAATTTCATTATGGTAAATAAATATCATTGACTTAAGTTAATGGTATGGTCTTGAGGGAACTAAATTGACAATTGAATATTTAATTAGCAGTTAAAATTAGGAATTTATGATATGAGTCAAAATGATAATATAATAGCATGTTTTAAAAAGTTTATGACGTATCAACTTAAATGAAATATATGGAAGTTAATAATGGTATATTAAAATCAATCCATTTATCTTATAGTCTAGGTTTCATAATACTAATTTTTGTTATACAACTACTGTAGGTGCTATCAATTACATTCAGTTACAATTTCACATACATTGAAAAACACCAGTATTATTATCAATATCTTCTATTCCATTTTCAGAATGGTATGTTGAAATATTCCATAGTAGTATAAATTTCTATTCTTATCTCAGCATGCCTTGTGTGATCTCTTGTACAGTAATCTGAAAAAATACAGTCAGTTTAATATGTATAATGGTTTAAATTAACTTCAGAACTGAATGTTTTATAAGCAGTTAAAAATTTGAATTTATAATATTAGTCAAATTCTTAATATAAAACTATATTTCATAGTGTTTATTAAGTATCAAATTAAATGAAATATATAGAATTTAACTATGGTAAATAAATATCATTGACTTAATCTAATAGTATGGTCTTAAAGGAACTAAATTGACAATTGATTATTTAATTAGCAGTTAAGATTATGAATGTATAATATGAGTCAAAATGATAATATAATAGCATGTTTTAAAAAGTTTATGACGTATCAACTTAAATGAAATATATGGAAGTTAATAATGGTAAATAAATATCATTGACTTAATTTAATGGTATGGTCTTGAGGGAACTGAATTGACAATTGATTATTTAAGTAGCAGTTAAAATTATGAATTTATAATATGAGTCAAAATGATAATATAATAGCATGTTTCAAAAAGTTTATGACGTATCAACTTAAATGAAATATATGGAAGTTAATAATGGTATAATAATATCAATCCATTTATCTTATAGTCTAGGTTTCATAATATTAATTTTTGTTATACAACTACTGTAGGTGCTATCAATTACATTCAGTTACAATTTCACATAAATTGAAAAACACCAGTATTATTATCAATATCTTCTATTCCATTTTCAGCATGGTATGTTGAAATATTCCATAGTAGTATAAATTTCTATTCTTATCTCAGCATGCCTTGTGTGATCTCTTGTACAGAAATCTGAAAAAATACAGTCAGCTAAATATGTATAATGGTGAAAATTAACTTCAGAATTGAATGTTTTATAAACTATTAAAAATTTGAATTTATAATATTAGTCAAATTCTTCATATAAAACTATATTTCATAGTGTTTATTAAGTATCAAATTAAATGAAATATATAGAATTAAACTATGGGAAATAGATATCATTTACTTTATCTAATAGTATGGTCTTAAAGGAACTAAATTGACAATTGATTATTTAATTAGCAGTTAAAATTATGAATTTATAATATGAGTCAAAATGATAATATAATAGCATGTTTTAAAAAGTTTATGACGTATCAACTTAAATGAAATATATGGAAGTTAATAATGGTATACTAGAATCAATCCATTTATCTTATAGTCTAGGTTTCATAATATTAATTTTTGTTATACAACTACTGTAGGTGCTATCAATTACATTCAGTTACAATTTCACATACATTGAAAAACACCAGTATTTTTATCAATATCTTCTATTCCATTTTCAGCATGGTATGTTGAAATATTCCATAGTAGTATAAATTTCTATTGTTATCTCAGCATGCCTTGTGTGATCTCTTGTACAGTAATCTGAAAAAATACAGTCAGTTAAATATGTATAATGGTGAAAATTAACTTCAGAATTGAATGTTTTATAAACTATTAAAAATTTGAATTTATAATATTAGTCAAATTCTTCATATAAAACTATATTTCATAGTGTTTATTAAGTATCAAATTAAATGAAATATATAGAATTTAACTATGGTAAATAGATATCATTTACTTAATCTAATAGTATGGTCTTAAAGGAACTAAATTGACAATTGATTATTTAATTAGCAGTTAAAATTATGAATTTATAATATGAGTCAAAATGATAATATAATAGCATGTTTTAAAAAGTTTATGACGTATCAACTTAAATGAAATATATGGAAGTTAATAATGGTAAATAAATATCATTGACTTAATTTAATGGTATGGTCTTGAGGGAACTAAATTGACAATTGATTATTTAATTAGCAGTTAAAATTATGAATTTATAATATGAGTCAATATAATAATATAAAAGCATGTGTTATAAAGTTTATGAGGGATCAACTTAAATGAAATACAGGAAATTTCATTATGGTAAATAAATATCATTGACTTATGTTAATGGTATGGTCTTGAGGGAACTAAATTGACAATTGAATATTTAATTAGCAGTTAAAATTAGGAATTTATGATATGAGTCAAAATGATAATATAATAGCATGTTTTAAAAAGTTTATGACGTATCAACTTAAATGAAATATATGGAAGTTAATAATGGTATATTAAAATCAATCCATTTATCTTATAGTCTAGGTTTCATAATACTAATTTTTGTTATACAACTACTGTAGGTGCTATCAATTACATTCAGTTACAATTTCACATACATTGAAAAACACCAGTATTATTATCAATATCTTCTATTCCATTTTCAGCATGGTATGTTGAAATATTCCATAGTAGTATAAATTTCTATTCTTATCTCAGCATGCCTTGTGTGATCTCTTGTACAGAAATCTGAAAAAATACAGTCAGTTAAATATGTATAATGGTGAAAATTAACTTCAGAATTGAATGTTTTATAAACTATTAAAAATTTGAATTTATAATATTAGTCAAATTCTTCATATAAAACTATATTTCATAGTGTTTATTAAGTATCAAATTAAATGAAATATATAGAATTTAACTATGGTAAATAGATATCATTTACTTAATCTAATAGTATGGTCTTAAAGGAACTAAATTGACAATTGATTATTTAATTAGCAGTTAAAATTATGAATTTATAATATGAGTCAAAATGATAATATAATAGCATGTTTTAAAAAGTTTATGACGTATCAACTTAAATGAAATATATGGAAGTTAATAATGGTATACTAGAATCAATCCATTTATCTTATAGTCTAGGTTTCATAATATTAATTTTTGTTATACAACTACTGTAGGTGCTATCAATTACATTCAGTTACAATTTCACATACATTGAAAAACACCAGTATTATTATCAATATCTTCTATTCCATTTTCAGCATGGTATGTTGAAATATTCCATAGTAGTATAAATTTCTATTCTTATCTCAGCATGCCTTGTGTGATCTCTTGTACAGAAATGTGAAAAAATACAGTCAGTTAAATATGTATAATGGTGAAAATTAACTTCAGAATTGAATGTTTTATAAACTATTAAAAATTTGAATTTATAATATTAGTCAAATTCTTCATATAAAACTATATTTCATAGTGTTTATTAAGTATGAAATTAAATGAAATATATAGAATTTAACTATGGGAAATAGATATCATTTACTTAATCTAATAGTATGGTCTTAAAGGAACTAAATTGACAATTGATTATTTAATTATCAGTTAAAATTATGAATTTATAATATGAGTCAAAAAGGATAATATAAAAGCATGTGTTATAAAGTTTATGAGGAATCAACTTAAATGAAATACAGGATATTTCAATATGGTAAATAAATATCGTTGACTTAATCTAATAGTATAGTCTTAAAGGAACTAAATTGACAATTGATTATTTAATTAGCAGTTAAAATTATGAATTTATAATATGAGTAAAAATGATAATATAAAAGCATGTGTTATAAAGTTTATGAGGAATCAACTTAAATGAAATACAGGAAATTTCATTATGGTAAATAAATATTTTTGACTTAATTTAATGGTATGGTCTTGAAGGAACTAAATTGACAATTGATTATTTAATTAGCAGTTTAAATTATGAATTTATAATATGAGTCAAAATGATAATATAATAGCATGTTTCAAAAAGTTTATGACGTATCAACTTAAATGAAATATATGGAAGTTAATAATGGTATAATAATATCAATCCATTTATCTTATAGTCTAGGTTTCATAATATTAATTTTTGTTATACAACTACTGTAGGTGCTATCAATTACATTCAGTTACAATTTCACATACATTGAAAAACACCAGTATTATTATCAATATCTTCTATTCCATTTTCAGCATGGTATGTTGAAATATTCCATAGTAGTATAAATTTCTATTCTTATCTCAGCATGCCTTGTGTGATCTCTTGTACAGAAATCTGAAAAAATACAGTCAGTTAAATATGTATAATGGTGAAAATTAACTTCAGAATTGAATGATTTATAAACTATTAAAAATTTGAATTTATAATATTAGTCAAATTCTTCATATAAAACTATATTTCATAGTGTTTTTTAAGTATCAAATTAAATGAAATATATAGAATTTAACTATGGTAAATAGATATCATTTACTTAATCTAATAGTATGGTCTTAAAGGAACTAAATTGACAATTGATTATTTAATTAGCAGTTAAAATTATGAATTTATAATATGAGTCAAAATGATAATATAATAGCATGTTTTAAAAAGTTTATGACGTATCAACTTAAATGAAATATATGGAAGTTAATAATGGTATACTAGAATCAATCCATTTATCTTATAGTCTAGGTTTCATAATATTAATTTTTGTTATACAACTACTGTAGGTGCTATCAATTACATTCAGTTACAATTTCACATAAATTGAAAAACACCAGTATTATTATCAATATCTTCTATTCCATTTTCAGCATGGTATGTTGAAATATTCCATAGTAGTATAAATTTCTATTGTTATCTCAGCATGCCTTGTGTGATCTCTTGTACATTAATCTGAAAAAATACAGTCAGTTAAATATGTATAATGGTGAAAATTAACTTCAGAATTGAATGTTTTATAAACTATTAAAAATTTGAATTTATAATATTAGTCAAATTCTTCATATAAAACTATATTTCATAGTGTTTATTAAGTATCAAATTAAATGAAATATATAGAATTTAACTATGGTAAATAGATATCATTTACTTAATCTAATAGTATGGTCTTAAAGGAACTAAATTGACAATTGATTATTTAATTAGCAGTTAAAATTAAAAATTTATAATATGAGTCAAAATGATAATATAATAGCATGTTTTAAAAAGTTTATGACGTATCAACTTAAATGAAATATATGGAAGTTAATAATGGTAAATAAATATCATTGACTTAATTTAATGGTATGGTCTTGAGGGAACTAAATTGACAATTGATTATTTAATTAGCAGTTAAAATTATGAATTTATAATATGAGTCAATATAATAATATAAAAGCATGTGTTATAAAGTTTATGAGGGATCAACTTAAATGAAATACAGGAAATTTCATTATGGTAAATAAATATCATTGACTTATGTTAATGGTATGGTCTTGAGGGAACTAAATTGACAATAGAATATTTAATTAGCAGTTAAAATTAGGAATTTATGATATGAGTCAAAATGATAATATAATAGCATGTTTAAAAAAGTTTATGACGTATCAACTTAAATGAAATATATGGAAGTTAATAATGGTATATTAAAATCAATCCATTTATCTTATAGTCTAGGTTTCATAATACTAATTTTTGTTATACAACTACTGTAGGTGCTATCAATTACATTCAGTTACAATTTCACATACATTGAAAAACACCAGTATTATTATCAATATCTTCTATTCCATTTTCGGAATGGTATGTTGAAATATTCCATAGTAGTATAAATTTCTATTCTTATCTCAGCATGCCTTGTGTGATCTCTTGTACAGTAATCTGAAAAAATACAGTCAGTTTAATTTGTATAATGGTTTAAATTAACTTCAGAACTGAATGTTTTATAAGCAGTTAAAAATTTGAATTTATAATATTAGTCAAATTCTTAATATAAAACTATATTTCATAGTGTTTATTAAGTATCAAATTAAATGAAATATATAGAATTTAACTATGGGAAATAGATATCATTTACTTAATCTAATAGTATGGTCTTAAAGGAACTAAATTGACAATTGATTATTTAATTAGCAGTTAAAATTATGAATTTATAATATGAGTCAAAATGATAATATAATAGCATGTTTTAAAAAGTTTATGACGTATCAACTTAAATGAAATATATGGAAGTTAATAATGGTATACTAGAATCAATCCATTTATCTTATAGTCTAGGTTTCATAATATTAATTTTTGTTATACAACTACTGTAGGTGCTATCAATTACATTCAGTTACAATTTCACATAAATTGAAAAACACCAGTATTATTATCAATATCTTCTATTCCATTTTCAGCATGGTATGTTGAAATATTCCATAGTAGTATAAATTTCTATTGTTATCTCAGCATGCCTTGTGTGATCTCTTGTACATTAATCTGAAAAAATACAGTCAGTTAAATATGTATAATGGTGAAAATTAACTTCAGAATTGAATGTTTTATAAACTATTAAAAATTTGAATTTATAATATTAGTCAAATTCTTCATATAAAACTATATTTCATAGTGTTTATTAAGTATCAAATTAAATGAAATATATAGAATTTAACTATGGTAAATAGATATCATTTACTTAATCTAATAGTATGGTCTTAAAGGAACTAAATTGACAATTGATTATTTAATTAGCAGTTAAAATTAAAAATTTATAATATGAGTCAAAATGATAATATAATAGCATGTTTTAAAAAGTTTATGACGTATCAACTTAAATGAAATATATGGAAGTTAATAATGGTAAATAAATATCATTGACTTAATTTAATGGTATGGTCTTGAGGGAACTAAATTGACAATTGATTATTTAATTAGCAGTTAAAATTATGAATTTATAATATGAGTCAATATAATAATATAAAAGCATGTGTTATAAAGTTTATGAGGGATCAACTTAAATGAAATACAGGAAATTTCATTATGGTAAATAAATATCATTGACTTATGTTAATGGTATGGTCTTGAGGGAACTAAATTGACAATAGAATATTTAATTAGCAGTTAAAATTAGGAATTTATGATATGAGTCAAAATGATAATATAATAGCATGTTTAAAAAAGTTTATGACGTATCAACTTAAATGAAATATATGGAAGTTAATAATGGTATATTAAAATCAATCCATTTATCTTATAGTCTAGGTTTCATAATACTAATTTTTGTTATACAACTACTGTAGGTGCTATCAATTACATTCAGTTACAATTTCACATACATTGAAAAACACCAGTATTATTATCAATATCTTCTATTCCATTTTCAGCATGGTATGTTGAAATATTCCATAGTAGTATAAATTTCTATTCTTATCTCAGCATGCCTTGTGTGATCTCTTGTACAGAAATCTGAAAAAATACAGTCAGTTAAATATGTATAATGGTGAAAATTAACTTCAGAATTGAATGTTTTATAAACTATTAAAAATTTGAATTTATAATATTAGTCAAATTCTTCATATAAAACTATATTTCATAGTGTTTATTAAGTATGAAATTAAATGAAATATATAGAATTTAACTATGGGAAATAGATATCATTTACTTAATCTAATAGTATGGTCTTAAAGGAACTAAATTGACAATTGATTATTTAATTAGCAGTTAAAATTATGAATTTATAATATGAGTAAAAATGATAATATAAAAGCATGTGTTATAAAGTTTATGAGGAATCAACTTAAATGAAATACAGGAAATTTCATTATGGTAAATAAATATTTTTGACTTAATTTAATGGTATGGTCTTGAAGGAACTAAATTGACAATTGATTATTTAATTAGCAGTTTAAATTATGAATTTATAATATGAGTCAAAATGATAATATAATAGCATGTTTCAAAAAGTTTATGACGTATCAACTTAAATGAAATATATGGAAGTTAATAATGGTATAATAATATCAATCCATTTATCTTATAGTCTAGGTTTCATAATATTAATTTTTGTTATACAACTACTGTAGGTGCTATCAATTACATTCAGTTACAATTTCACATACATTGAAAAACACCAGTATTATTATCAATATCTTCTATTCCATTTTCAGCATGGTATGTTGAAATATTCCATAGTAGTATAAATTTCTATTCTTATCTCAGCATGCCTTGTGTGATCTCTTGTACAGAAATCTGAAAAAATACAGTCAGTTAAATATGTATAATGGTGAAAATTAACTTCAGAATTGAATGATTTATAAACTATTAAAAATTTGAATTTATAATATTAGTCAAATTCTTCATATAAAACTATATTTCATAGTGTTTTTTAAGTATCAAATTAAATGAAATATATAGAATTTAACTATGGTAAATAGATATCATTTACTTAATCTAATAGTATGGTCTTAAAGGAACTAAATTGACAATTGATTATTTAATTAGCAGTTAAAATTATGAATTTATAATATGAGTCAAAATGATAATATAATAGCATGTTTTAAAAAGTTTATGACGTATCAACTTAAATGAAATATATGGAAGTTAATAATGGTATACTAGAATCAATCCATTTATCTTATAGTCTAGGTTTCATAATATTAATTTTTGTTATACAACTACTGTAGGTGCTATCAATTACATTCAGTTACAATTTCACATAAATTGAAAAACACCAGTATTATTATCAATATCTTCTATTCCATTTTCAGCATGGTATGTTGAAATATTCCATAGTAGTATAAATTTCTATTGTTATCTCAGCATGCCTTGTGTGATCTCTTGTACATTAATCTGAAAAAATACAGTCAGTTAAATATGTATAATGGTGAAAATTAACTTCAGAATTGAATGTTTTATAAACTATTAAAAATTTGAATTTATAATATTAGTCAAATTCTTCATATAAAACTATATTTCATAGTGTTTATTAAGTATCAAATTAAATGAAATATATAGAATTTAACTATGGTAAATAGATATCATTTACTTTATCTAATAGTATGGTCTTAAAGGAACTAAATTGACAATTGATTATTTAATTAGCAGTTAAAATTAAAAATTTATAATATGAGTCAAAATGATAATATAATAGCATGTTTTAAAAAGTTTATGACGTATCAACTTAAATGAAATATATGGAAGTTAATAATGGTAAATAAATATCATTGACTTAATTTAATGGTATGGTCTTGAGGGAACTAAATTGACAATTGATTATTTAATTAGCAGTTAAAATTATGAATTTATAATATGAGTCAATATAATAATATAAAAGCATGTGTTATAAAGTTTATGAGGGATCAACTTAAATGAAATACAGGAAATTTCATTATGGTAAATAAATATCATTGACTTATGTTAATGGTATGGTCTTGAGGGAACTAAATTGACAATTGAATATTTAATTAGCAGTTAAAATTAGGAATTTATGATATGAGTCAAAATGATAATATAATAGCATGTTTTAAAAAGTTTATGACGTATCAACTTAAATGAAATATATGGAAGTTAATAATGGTATATTAAAATCAATCCATTTATCTTATAGTCTAGGTTTCATAATACTAATTTTTGTTATACAACTACTGTAGGTGCTATCAATTACATTCAGTTACAATTTCACATACATTGAAAAACACCAGTATTATTATCAATATCTTCTATTCCATTTTCAGCATGGTATGTTGAAATATTCCATAGTAGTATAAATTTCTATTCTTATCTCAGCATGCCTTGTGTGATCTCTTGTACAGAAATCTGAAAAAATACAGTCAGTTAAATATGTATAATGGTGAAAATTAACTTCAGAATTGAATGTTTTATAAACTATTAAAAATTTGAATTTATAATATTAGTCAAATTCTTCATATAAAACTATATTTCATAATGTTTATTAAGTATGAAATTAAATGAAATATATAGAATTTAACTATGGGAAATATATATCATTTACTTAATCTAATAGTATGGTCTTAAAGGAACTAAATTGACAATTGATTATTTAATTATCAGTTAAAATTATGAATTTATAATATGAGTCAAAATGATAATATAAAAGCATGTGTTATAAAGTTTATGAGGAATCAACTTAAATGAAATACAGGATATTTCAATATGGTAAATAAATATCGTTGACTTAATCTAATAGTATGGTCTTAAAGGAACTAAATTGACAATTAATTATTTAATTAGCAGTTAAAATTATGAATTTATAATATGAGTCAAAATGATAATATAATAGCATGTTTTAAAAAGTTTATGACGTATCAACTTAAATGAAATACAGGAAATTTCATTATGGTAAATAAATATCATTGACTTAAGTTAATGGTATGGTCTTGAGGGAACTAAATTGACAATTGATTATTTAATTAGCAGTTAAAATTAGGAATTTATGATATGAGTCAAAATGATAATATAATAGCATGTTTTAAAAAGTTTATGACGTATCAACTTATATGAAATATATGGAAGTTAATAATGGTATAATAAAATCAATCCATTTATCTTATAGTGTAGGTTTCATAATACTAATTTTTGTTATACAACTACTGTAGGTGCTATCAATTACATTCAGTTACAATTTCACATACATTGAAAAACACCAGTATTATTATCAATATCTTCTATTCCATTTTCAGCATGGTATGTTGAAATATTCCATAGTAGTATAAATTTCTATTCTTATCTCAGCATGCCTTGTGTGATCTCTTGTACAGTAATCTGAAAAAATACAGTCAGTTTAATATGTATAATGGTTTAAATTAACTTCAGAACTGAATGTTTTATAAGCAGTTAAAAATTTGAATTTATAATATTAGTCAAATTCTTAATATAAAACTATATTTTATAGTGTTTATTAAGTATCAAATTAAATGAAATATATAGAATTTAACTATGGTAAATAGATGTCATTTACTTAATCTAATAGTATGGTCTTGAAGGAACTAAATTGACAATTGATTATTTAATTAGCAGTTAAAATTATGAATTTATAATATGAGTAAAAATGATAATATAAAAGCATGTGTTATAAAGTTTATGAGGAATCAACTTAAATGAAATACAGGAAATTTCATTATGGTAAATAAATATTTTTGACTTAATTTAATGGTATGGTCTTGAAGGAACTAAATTGACAATTGATTATTTAATTAGCAGTTAAAATTACGAATTTATAATATGAGTCAAAATGATAATATAATAGCATGTTTCAAAAAGTTTATGACGTATCAACTTAAATGAAATATATGGAAGTTAATAATGGTATAATAGTATCAATCCATTTATCTTATAGTCTAGGTTTCATAATATTAATTTTTGTTATACAACTACTGTAGGTGCTATCAATTACATTCAGTTACAATTTCACATAAATTGAAAAACACCAGTATTATTATCAATATCTTCTATTCCATTTTCAGCATGGTATGTTGAAATATTCCATAGTAGTATAAATTTCTATTCTTATCTCAGCATGCCTTGTGTGATCTCTTGTACAGAAATCTGAAAAAATACAGTCAGTTAAATATGTATAATGGTGAAAATTAACTTCAGAATTGAATGTTTTATAAACTATTAAAAATTTGAATTTATAATATTAGTCAAATTCTTCATATAAAACTATATTTCATAGTGTTTATTAAGTATGAAATTAAATGAAATATATAGAATTTAACTATGGGAAATAGATATCATTTACTTAATCTAATAGTATGGTCTTAAAGGAACTAAATTGACAATTGATTATTTAATTAGCAGTTAAAATTATGAATTTATAATATGAGTCAAAATGATAATATAATAGCATGTTTTAAAAAGTTTATGACGTATCAACTTAAATGAAATATATGGAAGTTAATAATGGTAAATAAATATCATTGACTTAATCTAATAGTATGGTCTTAAAGGAACTAAATTGACAATTGATTATTTAATTAGCAGTTAAAAATATGAATTTATAATATGAGTCAAAATGATAATATAATAGCATGTTTTAAAAAGTTTATGACGTATCAACTTAAATGAAATACAGGAAATTTCATTATGGTAAATAAATATCATTGACTTAAGTTAATGGTATGGTCTTGAGGGAACTAAATTGACAGTTGATTATTTAATTAGCAGTTAAAATTAGGAATTTATGATATGAGTCAAAATGATAATATAATAGCATGTTTTAAAAAGTTTATGACGTATCAACTTAAATGAAATATATGGAAGTTAATAATGGTATAATAAAATCAATCCATTTATCTTATAGTGTAGGTTTCATAATACTAATTCTTGTTATACAACTACTGTAGGTGCTATCAATTACATTCAGTTACAATTTCACATACATTGAACAACACCAGTATTATTATCAATATCTTCTATTCCATTTTCAGCATGGTATGTTGAAATATTCCATAGTAGTATAAATTTCTATTCTTATCTCAGCATGCCTTGTGTGATCTCTTGTACAGTAATCTGAAAAAATACAATCAGTTTAATATGTATAATGGAGAAAATTAACTTCAGAATTGAATGTTTTATAAACTATTAAAAATTTGAATTTATAATATTAGTCAAATTCTTCATATAAAACTATATTTCATAGTGTTTATTAAGTATCAAATTAAATGAAATATATAGAATTTAACTATGGTAAATAGATATCATTTACTTAATCTAATAGTATGGTCTTAAAGGAACTAAATTGACAATTGATTATTTAATTAGCAGTTAAAATTATGAATTTATAATATGAGTCAAAATGATAATATAATAGCATGTTTTAAAAAGTTTATGACGTATCAACTTAAATGAAATATATGGAAGTTAATAATGGTATACTAGAATCAATCCATTTATCTTATAGTCTAGGTTTCATAATATTAATTTTTGTTATGCAACTACTGTAGGTGCTATCAATTACATTCAGTTACAATTTCACATACATTGAAAAACACCAGTATTATTATCAATATCTTCTATTCCATTTTCAGAATGGTATGTTGAAATATTCCATAGTAGTATAAATTTCTATTCTTATCTCAGCATGCCTTGTGTGATCTCTTGTACAGTAATCTGAAAAAATACAGTCAGTTTAATGTGTATAATGGTTTAAATTAACTTCAGAACTGAATGTTTTATAAGCAGTTAAAAATTTGAATTTATAATATTAGTCAAATTCTTAATATAAAACTATATTTCATAGTGTTTATTAAGTATCAAATTAAATGAAATATATAGAATTTAACTATGGGAAATAGATATCATTTACTTAATCTAATAGTATGGTCTTAAAGGAACTAAATTGACAATTGATTATTTAATTATCAGTTAAAATTATGAATTTATAATATGAGTCAAAATGATAATATAAAAGCATGTGTTATAAAGTTTATGAGGAATCAACTTAAATGAAATACAGGATATTTCAATATGGTAAATATATATCATTGACTTAATCTAATAGTATGGTCTTAAAGGAACTAAATTGACAATTGATTATTTAATTAGCAGTTAAAATTATGAATTTATAATATGAGTCAAAATGATAATAAAATAGCATGTTTTAAAAAGTTTATGACGTATCAACTTAAATGAAATATATGGAAGTTAATAATGGTATAATAAAATCAATCCATTTCTCTTATAGTGTAGGTTTCATAATACTAATTTTTGTTATACAACTACTGTAGGTGCTATCAATTACATTCAGTTACAATTTCACATACATTGAAAAACACCAGTATTATTATCAATATCTTCTATTCCATTTTCAGCATGGTATGTTGAAATATTCCATAGTAGTATAAATTTCTATACTTATCTCAGCATGCCTTGTGTGATCTCTTGTACAGAAATCTGAAAAAATACAGTCAGTTAAATATGTATAATGGTGAAAATTAACTTCAGAATTGAATGTATTATAAGCAGTTAAAAATTTGAATTTATAATATTAGTCAAATTCTTCATATAAAACTATATTTCATAGTGTTTATTAAGTATCAAATTAAATGAAATATATAGAATTTAACTATGGTAAATAGATATCATTTACTTAATCTAATAGTATGGTCTTAAAGGAACTAAATTGACAATTGATTATTTAATTATCAGTTAAAATTATGAATTTATAATATGAGTCAAAATGATAATATAAAAGCATGTGTTATAAAGTTTATGAGGAATCAACTTAAATGAAATACAGGAAATTTCAATATGGTAAATAAATATCATTGACTTAATCTAATAGTATGGTCTTAAAGGAACTAAATTGACAATTGATTATTTAATTAGCAGTTAAAATTATGAATTTATAATATGAGTCAAAATGTTAATATAATAGCATGTTTTAAAAAGTTTATGACGTATCAACTTAAATGAAATATATGGAAGTTAATAATGGTAAATAAATATCATTGACTTAATTTAATGGTATGGTCTTGAGGGAACTGAATTGACAATTGATTATTTAATGAGCAGTTAAAATTATGAATTTATAATATGAGTCAAAATGATAATATAATAGCATGTTTTAAAAAGTTTATGACGTATCAACTTTAATGAAATATATGGAAGTTAATAATGGTATATTAAAATCAATCCATTTATCTTATAGTCTAGGTTTCATAATACTAATTTTTGTTATACAACTACTGTAGGTGCTATCAATTACATTCAGTTACAATTTCACATACATTGAAAAACACCAGTATTATTATCAATATCTTCTATTCCATTTTCAGCATGGTATGTTGAAATATTCCATATTAGTATAAATGTCTATTCTTATTTCAGCATGCCTTGTGTGATCTCTTGTACAGTAATCTGAAAAAATACAGTCAGTTTAATATGTATAATGGTGAAAATTAACTTCAGAATTGAATGTATTATAAGCAGTTAAAAATTTGAAATTATAATATTAGTCAAATTCTTCATATAAAACTATATTTTATAGTGTTTATTAAGTATCAAATTAAATGAAATATATAGAATTTAACTATGGTAAATAGATTTCATTTACTTAATCTAATAGTATGGTCTTAAAGGAACTAAATTGACAATTGATTATTTAATTATCAGTTAAAATTATGAATTTATAATATGAGTCAAAATGATAATATAAAAGCATGTGTTATAAAGTTTATGAGGAATCAACTTAAATGAAATACAGGAAATTTCAATATGGTAAATAAATATCATTGACTTAATCTAATAGTATGGTCTTAAAGGAACTAAATTGACAATTGATTATTTAATTAGCAGTTAAAATTATGAATTTATAATATGAGTCAAAATGATAATATAATAGCATGTTTTAAAAAGTTTATGACGTATCAACTTAAATGACATATATGGAAGTTAATAATGGTATATTAAAATCAATCCATTTATCTTATAGTCTAGGTTTCATAATATTAATTTTTGTTATACAACTACTGTAGGTGCTATCAATTACATTCAGTTACAATTTCACATACATTGAAAAACACTAGTATTATTATCAATATCTTCTATTCCATTTTCAGCATGGTATGTTAAAATATTCCATAGTAGTATAAATGTCTATTCTTATTTCAGCATGCCTTGTGTGATCTCTTGTACAGTAATCTGAAAAAATACAGTCAGTTTAATATGTATAATGGTGAAAATTAACTTCAGAATTGAATGTATTATAAGCAGTTAAAAATTTGAATTTATAATATTAGTCAAATTCTTCATATAAAACTATATTTTATAGTGTTTATTAAGTATCAAATTAAATGAAATATATAGAATTTAACTATGGTAAATAGATGTCATTTACTTAATCTAATAGTATGGTCTTAAAGGAACTAAATTGACAATTGATTTTTTAATTAGCAGTTAAAATTATGAATTTATATTATGAGTCAAAATGATAATATAATAGCATGTTTTAAAAAGTTTATGACGTATCAACTTAAATGAAATATATGGAAGTGAATAATGGTAAATAAATATCATTGACTTAATTTAATGGTATGGTCTTGAGGGAACTAAATTGACAATTGATTTTTTAATTAGCAGTTAAAATTATGAATTTATAATATGAGTCAAAATGATAATATAATAGCATGTTTTAAAAAGTTTATGACGTATCAACTTAAATGAAATATATGGAAGTTAATAATGGTATATTAAAATCAATCCATTTATCTTATAGTCTAGGTTTCATAATACTAATTTTTGTTATACAACTACTATAGGTGCTATCAATTACATTCAGTTACAATTTCACATACATTGAAAAACACCAGTATTATTATCAATATCTTCTATTCCATTTTCAGCATGGTATGTTGAAATATTCCATAGTAGTATAAATTTCTATTCTTATCTCAGCATGCCTTGTGTGATCTCTTGTACAGAAATCTGAAAAAATACAGTCAATTAAATATGTATAATGGTGAAAATTAACTTCAGAATTGAATGTTTTATAAACAATTAAAAATTTGAATTTATAATATTAGTCAAATTCTTCATATAAAACTATATTTCATAGTGTTTATTAAGTATCAAATTAAATGAAATATATAGAATTTAACTATGGTAAATAGATATCATTTACTTAATCTAATAGTATGGTCTTAAAGGAACTAAATTGACAATTGATTATTTAATTAGCAGTTAAAATTATGAATTGATAATATGAGTCAAAATGATAATATAATTGCATGTTTTAAAAAGTTTATGACGTATCAACTTAAATGAAATATATGGAAGTTAATAATGGTAAATAAATATCATTGACTTAATTTAATGGTATGGTCTTGAGGGAACTAAATTGACAATTGATTATTTAATTAGCAATTAAAATTATGAATTTATAATATGAGTCAAAATGATAATATAATAGCATGTTTTAAAAAGTTTATGACGTATCAACTTAAATGAAATATATGGAAGTTAATAATGGTAAATAAATATCATTGACTTAATTTAATGGTATGGTCTTGAGGGAACTGAATTGACAATTGATTATTTAATTAGCAGTTAAAATTATGAATTTATAATATGAGTCAAAATGATAATATAATAGCATGTTTTAAAAAGTTTATGACGTATCAACTTAAATGAAATATATGGAAGTTAATAATGGTATATTAAAATCAATCCATTTATCTTATAGTCTAGGTTTCATAATACTAATTTTTGTTATACAACTACTGTAGGTGCTATCAATTACATTCAGTTACAATTTCACATACATTGAAAAACACCAGTATTATTATCAATATCTTCTATTCCATTTTCAGCATGGTATGTTGAAATATTCCATAGTAGTATAAATTTCTATTCTTATCTCAGCATGCCTTGTGTGATCTCTTGTACAGAAATCTGAAAAAATACAGTCAGTTAAATATGTATAATGGTGAAAATTAACTTCAGAATTGAATGTTTTATAAACAATTAAAAATTTGAATTTATAATATTAGTCAAATTCTTCATATAAAACTATATTTCATAGTGTTTATTAAGTATCAAATTAAATGAAATATATAGAATTTAACTATGGTAAATAGATGTCATTTACTTAATCTAATAGTATGGTCTTAAAGGAACTAAATTGACAATTGATTTTTTAATTAGCAGTTAAAATTATGAATTTATAATATGAGTCAAAATGATAATATAATAGCATGTTTTAAAAAGTTTATGATGTATCAACTTAAATGAAATATATGGAAGTTAATAATGGTAAATAAATATCATTGACTTAATTTAATGGTATGGTCTTGAGGGAACTAAATTGACAATTGATTATTTAATTAGCAGTTAAAATTATGAATTTATAATATGAGTCAAAATGATAATATAATAGCATGTTTTAAAAAGTTTATGACGTATCAACTTAAATGAAATATATGGAAGTTAATAATGGTATATTAAAATCAATCCATTTATCTTATAGTCTAGGTTTCATAATACTAATTTTTGTTATACAACTACTGTAGGTGCTATCAATTACATTCAGTTACAATTTCACATACATTGAAAAACACCAGTATTATTATCAATATCTTCTATTCCATTTTCAGCATGGTATGTTGAAATATTCCATAGTAGTATAAATTTCTATTCTTATCTCAGCATGCCTTGTGTGATCTCTTGTACAGAAATCTGAAAAAATACAGTCAGTTAAATATGTATAACGGTGAAAATTAACTTCAGAATTGAATGTTTTATAAACAATTAAAAATTTGAATTTATAATATTAGTCAAATTCTTCATATAAAACAATATTTCATAGTGTTTATTAAGTATCAAATTAAATGAAATATATAGAATTTAACTATGGTAAATAGATATCATTTACTTAATCTAATAGTATGGTCTTAAAGGAACTAAATTGACAATTGATTATTTAATTAGCAGTTAAAATTATGAATTTATAATATGAGTCAAAATGATAATATAATTGCATGTTTTAAAAAGTTTATGACGTATCAACTTAAATGAAATATATGGAAGTTAATAATGGTAAATAAATATCATTGACTTAATTTAATGGTATGGTCTTGAGGGAACTAAATTGACAATTGATTATTTAATTAGCAGTTAAAATTATGAATTTATAATATGAGTCAAAATGATAATATAATTGCATGTTTTAAAAAGTTTATGACGTATCAACTTAAATGAAATATATGGAAGTTAATAATGGTAAATAAATATCATTGACTTAATTTAATGGTATGGTCTTGAAGGAACTAAATTGACAATCGATTATTTAATTAGCAATTAAAATTATGAATTTATAATATGAGTCAAAATGATAATATAATAGCATGTTTTAAAAAGTTTATGACGTATCAACTTAAATGAAATATATGGAAGTTAATAATGGTATATTAAAATCAATCCATTTATCTTATAGTCTAGGTTTCATAATACTAATTTTTGTTATACAACTACTGTAGGTGCTATCAATTACATTCAGTTACAATTTCACATACATTGAAAAACACCAGTATTATTATCAATATCTTCTATTCCATTTTCAGCATGGTATGTTGAAATATTCCATAGTAGTATAAATTTCTATTCTTATCTCAGCATGCCTTGTGTGATCTCTTGTACAGAAATCTGAAAAAATACAGTCAGTTAAATATGTATAATGGTGAAAATTAACTTCAGAATTGAATGTTTTATAAACAATTAAAAATTTGAATTTATAATATTAGTCAAATTCTTCATATAAAACTATATTTCATAGTGTTTATTAAGTATCAAATTAAATGAAATATATAGAATTTAACTATGGTAAATAGATGTCATTTACTTAATCTAATAGTATGGTCTTAAAGGAACTAAATTGACAATTGATTTTTTAATTAGCAGTTAAAATTATGAATTTATAATATGAGTCAAAATGATAATATAATAGCATGTTTTAAAAAGTTTATGATGTATCAACTTAAATGAAATATATGGAAGTTAATAATGGTAAATAAATATCATTGACTTAATTTAATGGTATGGTCTTGAGGGAACTAAATTGACAATTGATTATTTAATTAGCAGTTAAAATTATGAATTTATAATATGAGTCAAAATGATAATATAATAGCATGTTTTAAAAAGTTTATGACGTATCAACTTAAATGAAATATATGGAAGTTAATAATGGTATATTAAAATCAATCCATTTATCTTATAGTCTAGGTTTCATAATACTAATTTTTGTTATACAACTACTGTAGGTGCTATCAATTACATTCAGTTACAATTTCACATACATTGAAAAACACCAGTATTATTATCAATATCTTCTATTCCATTTTCAGCATGGTATGTTGAAATATTCCATAGTAGTATAAATTTCTATTCTTATCTCAGCATGCCTTGTGTGATCTCTTGTACAGAAATCTGAAAAAATACAGTCAGTTAAATATGTATAACGGTGAAAATTAACTTCAGAATTGAATGTTTTATAAACAATTAAAAATTTGAATTTATAATATTAGTCAAATTCTTCATATAAAACAATATTTCATAGTGTTTATTAAGTATCAAATTAAATGAAATATATAGAATTTAACTATGGTAAATAGATATCATTTACTTAATCTAATAGTATGGTCTTAAAGGAACTAAATTGACAATTGATTATTTAATTAGCAGTTAAAATTATGAATTTATAATATGAGTCAAAATGATAATATAATTGCATGTTTTAAAAAGTTTATGACGTATCAACTTAAATGAAATATATGGAAGTTAATAATGGTAAATAAATATCATTGACTTAATTTAATGGTATGGTCTTGAGGGAACTAAATTGACAATTGATTATTTAATTAGCAGTTAAAATTATGAATTTATAATATGAGTCAAAATGATAATATAATTGCATGTTTTAAAAAGTTTATGACGTATCAACTTAAATGAAATATATGGAAGTTAATAATGGTAAATAAATATCATTGACTTAATTTAATGGTATGGTCTTGAAGGAACTAAATTGACAATCGATTATTTAATTAGCAATTAAAATTATGAATTTATAATATGAGTCAAAATGATAATATAATAGCATGTTTTAAAAAGTTTATGACGTATCAACTTAAATGAAATATATGGAAGTTAATAATGGTATATTAAAATCAATCCATTTATCTTATAGTCTAGGTTTCATAATACTAATTTTTGTTATACAACTACTGTAGGTGCTATCAATTACATTCAGTTACAATTTCACATACATTGAAAAACACCAGTATTATTATCAATATCTTCTATTCCATTTTCAGCATGGTATGTTGAAATATTCCATAGTAGTATAAATTTCTATTCTTATCTCAGCATGCCTTGTGTGATCTCTTGTACAGAAATCTGAAAAAATACAGTCAGTTAAATATGTATAATGGTGAAAATTAACTTCAGAATTGAATGTTTTATAAACAATTAAAAATTTGAATTTATAATATTAGTCAAATTCTTCATATAAAACTATATTTCATAGTGTTTATTAAGTATCAAATTAAATGAAATATATAGAATTTAACTATGGTAAATAGATATCATTTACTTAATCTAATAGTATGGTCTTAAAGGAACTAAATTGACAATTGATTATTTAATTAGCAGTTAAAATTATGAATTGATAATATGAGTCAAAATGATAATATAATTGCATGTTTTAAAAAGTTTATGACGTATCAACTTAAATGAAATATATGGAAGTTAATAATGGTATATTAAAATCAATCCATTTATCTTATAGTCTAGGTTTCATAATACTAATTTTTGTTATACAACTACTGTAGGTGCTATCAATTACATTCAGTTACAATTTCACATACATTGAAAAACACCAGTATTATTATCAATATCTTCTATTCCATTTTCAGCATGGTATGTTGAAATATTCCATAGTAGTATAAATTTCTATTCTTATCTCAGCATGCCTTGTGTGATCTCTTGTACAGAAATCTGAAAAAATACAGTCAGTTAAATATGTATAATGGTGAAAATTAACTTCAGAATTGAATGTTTTATAAACAATTAAAAATTTGAATTTATAATATTAGTCAAATTCTTCATATAAAACTATATTTCATAGTGTTTATTAAGTATCAAATTAAATGAAATATATAGAATTTAACTATGGTAAATAGATATCATTTACTTAATCTAATAGTATGGTCTTAAAGGAACTAAATTGACAATTGATTATTTAATTAGCAGTTAAAATTATGAATTGATAATATGAGTCAAAATGATAATATAATTGCATGTTTTAAAAAGTTTATGACGTATCAACTTAAATGAAATATATGGAAGTTAATAATGGTATATTAAAATCAATCCATTTATCTTATAGTCTAGGTTTCATAATACTAATTTTTGTTATACAACTACTGTAGGTGCTATCAATTACATTCAGTTACAATTTCACATACATTGAAAAACACCAGTATTATTATCAATATCTCCTATTCCATTTTCAGCATGGTATGTTAAAATATTCCATAGTAGTATAAATGTCTATTCTTATTTCAGCATGCCTTGTGTGATCTCTTGTACAGTAATCTGAAAAAATACAGTCAGTTTAATATGTATAATGGTGAAAATTAACTTCAGAATTGAATGTATTATAAGCAGTTAAAAATTTGAATTTATAATATTAGTCAAATTATTCATATAAAACTATATTTTAGAGTGTTTATTAAGTATCAAATTAAATGAAATATATAGAATTTAACTATGGTAAATAGATGTCATTTACTTAATCTAATAGTATGGTCTTAAAGGAACTAAATTGACAATTGATTTTTTAATTAGCAGTTAAAATTATGAATTTATAATATGAGTCAAAATGATAATATAATAGCATGTTTTAAAAAGTTTATGATGTATCAACTTAAATGAAATATATGGAAGTTAATAATGGTAAATAAATATCATTGACTTAATTTAATGGTATGGTCTTGAGGGAACTAAATTGACAATTGATTATTTAATTAGCAGTTAAAATTATGAATTTATAATATGAGTCAAAATGATAATATAATAGCATGTTTTAAAAAGTTTATGACGTATCAACTTAAATGAAATATATGGAAGTTAATAATGGTATATTAAAATCAATCCATTTATCTTATAGTCTAGGTTTCATAATACTAATTTTTGTTATACAACTACTGTAGGTGCTATCAATTACATTCAGTTACAATTTCACATACATTGAAAAACACCAGTATTATTATCAATATCTTCTATTCCATTTTCAGCATGGTATGTTGAAATATTCCATAGTAGTATAAATTTCTATTCTTATCTCAGCATGCCTTGTGTGATCTCTTGTACAGAAATCTGAAAAAATACAGTCAGTTAAATATGTATAACGGTGAAAATTAACTTCAGAATTGAATGTTTTATAAACAATTAAAAATTTGAATTTATAATATTAGTCAAATTCTTCATATAAAACAATATTTCATAGTGTTTATTAAGTATCAAATTAAATGAAATATATAGAATTTAACTATGGTAAATAGATATCATTTACTTAATCTAATAGTATGGTCTTAAAGGAACTAAATTGACAATTGATTATTTAATTAGCAGTTAAAATTATGAATTTATAATATGAGTCAAAATGATAATATAATTGCATGTTTTAAAAAGTTTATGACGTATCAACTTAAATGAAATATATGGAAGTTAATAATGGTAAATAAATATCATTGACTTAATTTAATGGTATGGTCTTGAGGGAACTAAATTGACAATTGATTATTTAATTAGCAGTTAAAATTATGAATTTATAATATGAGTCAAAATGATAATATAATTGCATGTTTTAAAAAGTTTATGACGTATCAACTTAAATGAAATATATGGAAGTTAATAATGGTAAATAAATATCATTGACTTAATTTAATGGTATGGTCTTGAAGGAACTAAATTGACAATCGATTATTTAATTAGCAATTAAAATTATGAATTTATAATATGAGTCAAAATGATAATATAATAGCATGTTTTAAAAAGTTTATGACGTATCAACTTAAATGAAATATATGGAAGTTAATAATGGTAAATAAATATCATTGACTTAATTTAATGGTATGGTCTTGAGGGAACTGAATTGACAATTGATTATTTAATTAGCAGTTAAAATTATGAATTTATAATATGAGTCAAAATGATAATATAATAGCATGTTTTAAAAAGTTTATGACGTATCAACTTAAATGAAATATATGGAAGTTAATAATGGTATATTAAAATCAATCCATTTATCTTATAGTCTAGGTTTCATAATACTAATTTTTGTTATACAACTACTGTAGATGCTATCAATTACATTCAGTTACAATTTCACATACATTGAAAAACACCAGTATTATTATCAATATCTTCTATTCCATTTTCAGCATGGTATGTTGAAATATTCCATAGTAGTATAAATTTCTATTCTTATCTCAGCATGCCTTGTGTGATCTCTTGTACAGAAATCTGAAAAAATACAGTCAGTTAAATATGTATAATGGTGAAAATTAACTTCAGAATTGAATGTTTTATAAACAATTAAAAATTTGAATTTATAATATTAGTCAAATTCTTCATATAAAACTATATTTCATAGTGTTTATTAAGTATCAAATTAAATGAAATATATAGAATTTAACTATGGTAAATAGATGTCATTTACTTAATCTAATAGTATGGTCTTAAAGGAACTAAATTGACAATTGATTTTTTAATTAGCAGTTAAAATTATGAATTTATAATATGAGTCAAAATGATAATATAATAGCATGTTTTAAAAAGTTTATGATGTATCAACTTAAATGAAATATATGGAAGTTAATAATGGTAAATAAATATCATTGACTTAATTTAATGGTATGGTCTTGAGGGAACTAAATTGACAATTGATTATTTAATTAGCAGTTAAAATTATGAATTTATAATATGAGTCAAAATGATAATATAATAGCATGTTTTAAAAAGTTTATGACGTATCAACTTAAATGAAATATATGGAAGTTAATAATGGTATATTAAAATCAATCCATTTATCTTATAGTCTAGGTTTCATAATACTAATTTTTGTTATACAACTACTGTAGGTGCTATCAATTACATTCAGTTACAATTTCACATACATTGAAAAACACCAGTATTATTATCAATATCTTCTATTCCATTTTCAGCATGGTATGTTGAAATATTCCATAGTAGTATAAATTTCTATTCTTATCTCAGCATGCCTTGTGTGATCTCTTGTACAGAAATCTGAAAAAATACAGTCAGTTAAATATGTATAATGGTGAAAATTAACTTCAGAATTGAATGTTTTATAAACAATTAAAAATTTGAATTTATAATATTAGTCAAATTCTTCATATAAAACTATATTTCATAGTGTTTATTAAGTATCAAATTAAATGAAATATATAGAATTTAACTATGGTAAATAGATATCATTTACTTAATCTAATAGTATGGTCTTAAAGGAACTAAATTGACAATTGATTATTTAATTAGCAGTTAAAATTATGAATTTATAATATGAGTCAAAATGATAATATAATTGCATGTTTTAAAAAGTTTATGACGTATCAACTTAAATGAAATATATGGAAGTTAATAATGGTAAATAAATATCATTGACTTAATTTAATGGTATGGTCTTGAGGGAACTAAATTGACAATTGATTATTTAATTAGCAATTAAAATTATGAATTTATTATATGAGTCAAAATGATAATATAATAGCATGTTTTAAAAAGTTTATGACGTATCAACTTAAATGAAATATATGGAAGTTAATAATGGTAAATAAATATCATTGACTTAATATAATGGTATGGTCTTGAGGGAACTGAATTGACAATTGATTATTTAATTAGCAGTTAAAATTATGAATTTATAATATGAGTCAAAATGATAATATAATAGCATGTTTTAAAAAGTTTATGACATATCAACTTAAATGAAATATATGGAAGTTAATAATGGTATATTAAAATCAATCCATTTATCTTATAGTCTAGGTTTCATAATACTAATTTTTGTTATACAACTACTGTAGGTGCTATCAATTACATTCAGTTACAATTTCACATACATTGAAAAACACCAGTATTATTATCAATATCTTCTATTCCATTTTCAGCATGGTATGTTGAAATATTCCATAGTAGTATAAATTTCTATTCTTATCTCAGCATGCCTTGTGTGATCTCTTGTACAGAAATCTGAAAAAATACAGTCAGTTAAATATGTATAATGGTGAAAATTAACTTCAGAATTGAATGTTTTATAAACAATTAAAAATTTGAATTTATAATATTAGTCAAATTCTTCATATAAAACTATATTTCATAGTGTTTATTAAGTATCAAATTAAATGAAATATATAGAATATAACTATGGTAAATAGATATCATTTACTTAATCTAATAGTATGGTCTTAAAGGAACTAAATTGACAATTGATTATTTAATTAGCAGTTAAAATTATGAATTTATAATATGAGTCAAAATGATAATATAATTGCATGTTTTAAAAAGTTTATGACGTATCAACTTAAATGAAATATATGGAAGTTAATAATGGTATATTAAAATCAATCCATTTATCTTATAGTCTAGGTTTCATAATACTAATTTTTGTTATACAACTACTGTAGGTGCTATCAATTACATTCAGTTACAATTTCACATACATTGAAAAACACCAGTATTATTATCAATATCTTCTATTCCATTTTCAGCATGGTATGTTGAAATATTCCATAGTAGTATAAATTTCTATTCTTATCTCAGCATGCCTTGTGTGATCTCTTGTACAGAAATCTGAAAAAATACAGTCAGTTAAATATGTATAATGGTGAAAATTAACTTCAGAATTGAATGTTTTATAAACAATTAAAAATTTGAATTTATAATATTAGTCAAATTCTTCATATAAAACTATATTTCATAGTGTTTATTAAGTATCAAATTAAATGAAATATATAGAATTTAACTATGGTAAATAGATGTCATTTACTTAATCTAATAGTATGGTCTTAAAGGAACTAAATTGACAATTGATTTTTTAATTAGCAGTTAAAATTATGAATTTATAATATGAGTCAAAATGATAATATAATAGCATGTTTTAAAAAGTTTATGACGTATCAACTTAAATGAAATATATGGAAGTTAATAATGGTAATTAAATATCATTGACTTAATTTAATGGTATGGTCTTGAGGGAACTAAATTGACAATTGATTTTTTAATTAGCAGTTAAAATTATGAATTTATAATATGAGTCAAAATGATAATATAATAGCATGTTTTAAAAAGTTTATGACGTATCAACTTAAATGAAATATATGGAAGTTAATAATGGTATATTAAAATCAATCCATTTATCTTATAGTCTAGGTTTCATAATACTAATTTTTGTTATACAACTACTGTAGGTGCTATCAATTACATTCAGTTACAATTTCACATACATTGAAAAACACCAGTATTATTATCAATATCTTCTATTCCATTTTCAGCATGGTATGTTGAAATATTCCATAGTAGTATAAATTTCTATTCTTATCTCAGCATGCCTTGTGTGATCTCTTGTACAGAAATCTGAAAAAATACAGTCAGTTAAATATGTATAATGGTGAAAATTAACTTCAGAATTGAATGTTTTATAAACAATTAAAAATTTGAATTTATAATATTAGTCAAATTCTTCATATAAAACTATATTTCATAGTGTTTATTAAGTATCAAATTAAATGAAATATATAGAATTTAACTATGGTAAATAGATATCATTTACTTAATCTAATAGTATGGTCTTAAAGGAACTAAATTGACAATTGATTATTTAATTAGCAGTTAAAATTATGAATTTATAATATGAGTCAAAATGATAATATAATTGCATGTTTTAAAAAGTTTATGACGTATCAACTTAAATGAAATATATGGAAGTTAATAATGGTAAATAAATATCATTGACTTAATTTAATGGTATGGTCTTGAGGGAACTAAATTGACAATCGATTATTTAATTAGCAATTAAAATTATGAATTTATAATATGAGTCAAAATGATAATATAATAGCATGTTTTAAAAAGTTTATGACGTATCAACTTAAATGAAATATATGGAAGTTAATAATGGTATATTAAAATCAATCCATTTATCTTATAGTCTAGGTTTCATAATACTAATTTTTGTTATACAACTACTGTAGGTGCTATCAATTACATTCAGTTACAATTTCACATACATTGAAAAACACCAGTATTATTATCAATATCTTCTATTCTATTTTCAGCATGGTATGTTGAAATATTCCATAGTAGTATAAATTTCTATTCTTATCTCAGCATGCCTTGTGTGATCTCTTGTACAGAAATCTGAAAAAATACAGTCAGTTAAATATGTATAATGGTGAAAATTAACTTCAGAATTGAATGTTTTATAAACAATTAAAAATTTGAATTTATAATATTAGTCAAATTCTTCATATAAAACTATATTTCATAGTGTTTATTAAGTATCAAATTAAATGAAATATATAGAATTTAACTATGGTAAATAGATGTCATTTACTTAATCTAATAGTATGGTCTTAAAGGAACTAAATTGACAATTGATTTTTTAATTAGCAGTTAAAATTATGAATTTATAATATGAGTCAAAATGATAATATAATAGCATGTTTTAAAAAGTTTATGATGTATCAACTTAAATGAAATATATGGAAGTTAATAATGGTAAATAAATATCATTTACTTAATCTAATAGTATGGTCTTAAAGGAACTAAATTGACAATTGATTTTTTAATTAGCAGTTAAAATTATGAATTTATAATATGAGTCAAAATGATAATATAATAGCATGTTTTAAAAAGTTTATGACGTATCAACTTAAATGAAATATATGGAAGTTAATAATGGTAATTAAATATCATTGACTTAATTTAATGGTATGGTCTTGAGGGAACTAAATTGACAATTGATTTTTTAATTAGCAGTTAAAATTATCAATTTATAATATGAGTCAAAATGATAATATAATAGCATGTTTTAAAAAGTTTATGACGTATCAACTTAAATGAAATATATGGAAGTTAATAATGGTATATTAAAATCAATCCATTTATCTTATAGTCTAGGTTTCATAATACTAATTTTTGTTATACAACTACTGTAGGTGCTATCAATTACATTCAGTTACAATTTCACATACATTGAAAAACACCAGTATTATTATCAATATCTTCTATTCCATTTTCAGCATGGTATGTTGAAATATTCCATAGTAGTATAAATTTCTATTCTTATCTCAGCATGCCTTGTGTGATCTCTTGTACAGAAATCTGAAAAAATACAGTCAGTTAAATATGTATAATGGTGAAAATTAACTTCAGAATTGAATGTTTTATAAACAATTAAAAATTTGAATTTATAATATTAGTCAAATTCTTCATATAAAACTATATTTCATAGTGTTTATTAAGTATCAAATTAAATGAAATATATAGAATTTAACTATGGTAAATAGATATCATTTACTTAATCTAATAGTATGGTCTTAAAGGAACTAAATTGACAATTGATTATTTAATTAGCAGTTAAAATTATGAATTTATAATATGAGTCAAAATGATAATATAATTGCATGTTTTAAAAAGTTTATGACGTATCAACTTAAATGAAATATATGGAAGTTAATAATGGTAAATAAATATCATTGACTTAATTTAATGGTATGGTCTTGAGGGAACTAAATTGACAATTGATTATTTAATTAGCAGTTAAAATTATGAATTTATAATATGAGTCAAAATGATAATATAATAGCATGTTTTAAAAAGTTTATGACGTATCAACTTAAATGAAATATATAGATGTTAATATTGATATATTAAAATCAATCCATTAAACTTTTAGTCAGGGATTCTTGAAAGTAATTTGAGATTTGAGTGTTTTATAAGCAGTTATAAATATGAATTTATAATATGAGTCAAAATGATAAGATAATAGCATGTTTTATAAGGTTTATGAACTATCAACTTAAACGAAATATAGGAAATTCCATTATGGTAAATTATTATCATTTACTTTATCTTAAAGGCTAGGTTTCATAATACTTATTATTGTTACACAACTAGTAAGGTTCTATCAATTACATTCAGTCACAATTTCACATACATTGAAAAACACCAGTATTATTATCAATATCTTAAGCGGTGTCAGTATCAATTCTTTTCTCAGCATACCTTGAGTGATGTGTTGTACGTTAATCTGAAAAAGTATAGGCAGTTAACTATATATAATGGTTGGATGATAAAATGTCATTACTATACACTATAAAGAGAACGAAAATTTTTATGTCACAACTAATACTGAACAACCCTGAATAATTCAGAAATGAAATCAATTATAACTATAACTAACAGACTACCTTATTTTCATAAAATTCTTGAAAATAATTAACAGTTGAAACTTAAATACAAATATGAATGTAAATCTGTAGAAAGATATGAAATATAAATATACAACAGATGATAAGAAATAATAATTACGATAAGCCATAAATGATAGTACAAATATACCAGAATGTTTTGTAGAATTTAAATGTTAAATAAATGTAACTAAAGGATACATTTGTACATTAACTGAAAATTGCTCCTTTTCAATATAAAAAAATTATGAATTTGTATTATTCGTCAAAATTAACTTATTTAATCATGTTTTATAGTTTTTATGAAGTAAAAATATCAGGTTAAATAATATTAATGAAAGTTAAAAATGATAAATTAGAATAAGTTTCTTAATCTAGTAGTCCAGGTTCAAGACACTTACTTGTGTTAGCTTCGGGCATAAAATATATACAATTCGTTTATATTATCGAAAATCTTTATTAAATGAACAACAAATACACTCGAACGCTTAGTAAATATACCAAGCCGTTATGGTAGATAGCCGTGCGGTTAACGGCACACAACCAACTAGTTTTTCCCCAAGGCGGATCAGCCGTCGTCCTCTGTATGGTGACGCTCAAGCCCTCTGTCGGTGTATTCAATTAATAATTAAGTATTTTATAAGCAGTTAAAAATATTAATTTATAATATGAGTTGAAATTATCATATAAAAAATGTTTTATAGTGTTTACAAAGTATCAGCTTAGATGTAATAATTGGAAGTTAATAATGGTAAATAAGAATCATTTACTGAATCTAATGGTTTGGGTATCATGACAATAATTTGAGAATTGATTGTTTTATAAGCAGTTAAAAATATGAATTTATAATATGAGTCAAAATAAATCATATAAATATAGTAATAATAATAGATTTTTATAGCATAGGTAAATTTTAAGAGTTAAAATTACATGCTAAAGGTGGTTACAAATATTTTTCTCAGATATTTAACAGATATCAATTGTTTCACTACTATTAATTTAATATTGATTATAGTCAATAATCAATACACATACATTGCATAAACTCAATATTATTATCAGTATCTTCTAGTACATTTTTAACATAGGATGTTGATACTTTACCAAGTAGTAGAAATGTGAATTCATGTCTCAGCATATCTTTAGTTATCTGCTGTACTGCCATCTGAAAGAATATTGTCAGTTAAATATTTATAATAGTTGGAGGATAAAATGTCAGTACTACACACCATAAGGAGTACGAAAATCTTCATATGACAACTAGTACGTGGACAACACAGAACAATTCAGAAATGGAAATAATCAAACAAAAACTAACAGACAAACTTATTATTATTTATTACAAAATTCTTGAAAACAATTTAAAGCGGAAATTTAAATACAAATACAAATGTAAAACTGCAAAAAGATATGAACTCTAAACATATAACAGATGATAAGAAATAATAATTTTGATAAGCCATAAAAGATAGTGATAACCCCTGTGATAGATTTTCGTTAGACCCCAGGTGACCGAGAAAACGTGAATGAAAATTAAAAATTTTTAAAAATGAAAATTCTTGTTTACGAGCTTTTTTCCGGGAAAACCGTGAGATACAGGACGAAAGATGTTTGACATAAAATTGATCCCCATAACTAGCTGCATTATACGTATGCATTTGATTTTTCGAAATATTGTTATAAACGATTTTTAATTATCCACAAGTTTAAATCACGGCTAACTTCCGTTAAACTTAGCTGTTTCATCATTTCAAAGTTTTTTGACTATGCCAATTTGTCATGCACAATTTGTAAGTATTTGTAAGCTCGAATTTAAAATTTGTAAGTCGTCCCATACCCCAATTATCACCAAAAAAAAGTTAACCGTGCTTCGTCGAGCATTTTGCGGATATTTTGCGTAATTTTGCGGACTAATTATGAATATTTGTGCGGACACCGAGGTTTTCAACAAATCAAAAAAAAAAAAATTACACAAATTAAAAAACTATGTCAACCGTTTTTTTAATTTGTTAAAACTTTTTACTTGGCGAATTGATTATAAATTAATTTTTGATGACATATTATATACATAATTTGTTACCAATTTTCATGTGTATTTTTTTTTCCAGAAACATTTTGAAAATTACTTTTTTCTAATATTCTTTGATTTATAAAGATAAGATACGCTATTTAAAATCATATTAAAAAAATGTGTTTCTAAAAAACTAATCAGCAAAATAATAAAAAGCGAAGTAATTAAATTTTTAATATTTGCCGAATTTCATCAACATGTCCATCGGTTTTTTAATTTGTTAAAAAACTGATTGTCCACAAAAACTAAAAATTAATTTACAAATGTATGCAAATTTTCGGCAAAATGATAGTATACTAAAATGTAATGCATGTAGTTTTTTAAATTTGTGCAGGTTTTTTTGATTTGTTGAAAACCTGGGTGTCCGCAAATATTCAAAATTAGTCTGCAAAATTACGTCAATTATCCGCAAAATGCTCGACGAAGCACGGCCAACTTCTTTTTGGTGATAATTAGGGTAGGGGACGACTTACAAATTTCAAATTCATGCTTATAAAAACTTACAAATTGTGCATGACAATTTGGCATAGTGAAAAACTTTGAAATGATGAAACGGCTAAGTTTCGCGGAAGTTAGCCGTAATTTAAACTTTTGTGGATAATTGAAAACGGCTGAACTTACAAATTTCTAATTTATAAGATATTGTATGATTAATAATTTTACAACATATTTGCCAAACTATTAGAACTTTAAAAAATATTATTATTTTCTGAAATGGTAATAAAATATTAATTTTTATTCTTTTACTACTTATCGGCTTGCGACGGATGACTGTCACGATGTATTATTATTGCAACGAAAAAGGTTAGATACACATGTGAATAAACTATTTACAATATTTTGGTTGCTTATTTATGGTGTTGTAAGTTCGAGTATTCGGCGTATACGACAATATATATTTGGAAGTTTAATTAATTACATTTTTTTTCGCAACTATTATTTTTCTTACTCTAATCAATGCAATTATATACAATAATACATAAAAGTATGCTGAAACAAAATCATTGTATTAGACTAATTTTTTTTTTAAATTTATTCTTAGTACCTATACATCTCAATTGTGGTATAAAGAGAAAACAAAAATGTTTATGATTTTAGCTTAGATATCATAATTTTTTCTGAACGTTAATAGACAATTTTTATATATTATAATATTTATAATATACTTTAAAGATATAAATATGATAACGAATGTTGAACATTAATACATATCCGTTTTTAAATTAATTATCGCATTGAAAATGAACGCCATTCATAACTAATCGACATAAACTTTGTACGCATATGACGTGTACTGTAACAAAAAAACCAAACGACACGAAGATAACGATACAATAATACGACCAAAATTATACGAATAATTTGTACAACCAACCGATTTCGTACGTTTTATCGACTTCAATGCACAGTTAAATTAACGAAACTTTTATAAATATTTATTATTCTTAGAAATATATACTATCTTACTACAAAAAAAAAAATAACAGAATTTTAAAGTATTTATTATTTTTATATAAAATATAAAAATGTACTACCAAACAAAACACACCTTAAAGTTTAGCTATCAGGTGTAACCTATTCATTCACTACTGAAATATCCATAATTATGCGTTAAATGGCAACTGTATAGTTCTAATATATTTCATATTTATTTATAAAATAAATATTTTTTCATAGTTTTATGAGGTTTTAAAATATCAAATATTTATAATTTTATATTTAAATAAATCAATTCAATTTAAATAATAATATATTTATATTTATTTTTTTTATATTTTATTAGCCACACATTATACATGTTGTCATATTTAGTGAAAATATGGAGAACTTATCTTAGTATAATAAAATCAAAATTATTTACAACATGTTTATGCAAGTCTTAAATGCTAGTCTTGACGACCAGGCGATTTGGGAAACATCGGTTATTTATCATTCCGCTTTTGGGGTGACACGAACGCAGTTGGTTTAGCATATTGCACTTTATGCTTTGTTACTGTAATCTAGGGGCTGCCAAACGGTCGATCGCAAATGATTTCAAAGTCGATCTGTTAGAATTTATTTTTAGGCTACGCACACGAAAATTAATCATGGTGGTAGTTAACAACATTAAAACTTTTTTATGGAAGTCGATCCTCAAAGGTGATAAGGTGAAGTATATTTTAGTAGATCGCGGCCAAAAAATTTGGCCGCCCCTGCTGTAACCCATTCTACCTGATGGTCCTGATGTTTGCTTGTATTTCTTTGGTGATCTTGATCTCGTGACGACGACGATTGGTCGTTTTTGGGTCTTGATGACATGCTGTTTGTCTAAAACAAACTGATAAAATCATAACAATATTTATTTGTTTTCAACTTGAGTATGTTATATACCAGTATTCGACAATCAGAAATAACAGATAGTAACCAACAATATATTTGGTTTATTTTTAACAAATCAAAAAGTTATTTTCTCATGGTGAGTTTAGTTTTGCCTAAGATATTATAATATTTGGATATTTCTGGTTGTGACTTGTGATCCTCGAGAAGTTTGTAATAACATTAGGCACCAACCAAAGTTTAAATATTCTTGGATGCTTTTTGGGTAGCATAAAATTATGACAAATACCAATTTATTTTCAAATCGTAATACTGAATAATTAAAATATTATACACAAAAATAAATAAATTTATATTATTTACGATTTGAAAGGGACCGAGAAACGTATACGGGCAGTATAAACTACAGTTTTAATCGGAATTAAAAAAAAAATTCGAAAATATAAATTAATTAACGGTTGTCTATAAATATATATCGCGTAATAGAAATATTTTTCGTCGGACCTTGTATTTTAATAACTTATTATAATAAATTAACAGAGTGTAAACTTACAGATTGAATCGATCGTTGACTGCAAAATTGACACGGACGCAAGCTGCTGATCGACACTCAAAAAATCCAATTCTGCTGCTAAAACATCATACAATTATTATGATAATAAATTAAATCGTATAGTGAGTAGTAAATTTTATCTAAATATTTAGATGATATACCTATAGAAAACGCTGCGTCGCTGCTTTTGTCGAAAAAAAACTAAATAATACTTAACACACTATTATTGTTTCAACAAACGTTTTAAGCTGTCGGCTAACACACTATAAGATTAATCGTACGATCATATCGTCATATAGAGGTTTATAAACAACTAATTTAAATGTCAATAATAACGAAGTGGTTGGAGATTGTCTAGTATTTGTAGATAACAATTACACATTTGCAACATGTATTAGTCAATCATCATCGAAATAATTTTTCTGATTACATGAAAATCATATTTCGATAATAATCAGTGTCCAATACATTTATGACTATGATAATATTATTACAAATATGTACTAATTTAATAAAATAAATATGATCAAATTAATCATAGCAATAAAATTATGAGTCATTAAATAAATATACTTTAGTGGTTATTTTAATGTAAAATATATACAGTACCTAGTAAAGTGCGACTAACATTTCGATTAGAATTATACTTGGGGTTCAAGATAATTATATTAATTACATACAAAATTCATTTTTTGTTATTTTAATCAATGAAAATAATATATTATACAACGAATGATGTAGATATATAACGTTATAGGATGATATGTTTAGAATATTATCTAAGTTTTTAATGTACCATAATAGCATAATACATAAGCTTATAATTTATACCTAAATACAAAATTATTTCATAATAAAATATAGTTAAATTTAAAAATAAATAATAAATGTTTAACCTGAATATGTTTTTAAAAGTTATAAGGGTTTTTGATTTTTACACCTCAAGGTATCGACTAAATTAAATTGTCCACCATAAACCTATCGTGTAATGTCGTAATTTTCTGGTAATGGGGGAAATACTGGCATAACTCCTAACATTATAATTTTAAAGACTGGCACACACCATATATTATAATATGCACCTACATTTACTACTACTATTAATGTAGTTACCGGGATTTTCAAATAAGAAATTGGAATGTATATCGATAAGCAGTTAACGGTTAAATATTGAAAGGCATATCATTAAAACATATAGTCCGGTACGTAATTACGTGCGTATATACCGATAATTGCCGTAAAAATTACCTTTTTTTTATACCATTTCCTATCAACCTGACCTAGAGTAAAATAGTAAAATGTATCAGTTACCCTCACATGTTTTCATATAAATGATCAAGTTCTTAACTGGGATGTCCGAAGCTCCCAACCCAAATTTTTTTTCAGTCTCCGCCCTACCTATGTATTAAATTTCAAATAAATATTAGATGCTGTTAAGTGTACATAGAGCACACCGCGAGTATTTCGATTTAATAAAATAAATGATTGTTTTTACAGGTAATATTGCAATAAACAGATGAAATTGATTGTTAAAAAAAATGTTCTTTTACGATCAGCCGTTAAATTAGAAAAAAATAAAGGAGCAGCAAAGTATATTATAACCGCTCTGCTGTAGAGTATAACGCTGGTAATTCAGCATATTTCCATTGAAGGCCAGAGACTCAACATCGCCTCTGATTTTGTACTTAGGTACAAAAATTACACACACACGCGACATGCAACTAGTTAATTAAGTAGAATTACGCAATCGCAATGTTAGCGATTCAATTTAAAAGTACCTATTAATAAAATAAATAGTATTTAAAATAAGTCAAATAATAACCTAATTTAAATATATTTTAGATTGACAACCTTGCCACTGTAAGGTTCACTATGGTGATGATGTGATATAGACGTATAGTTTAAGACGTTAAATCGTAAACGATGATTTATCTATCGGGATTGGTAAATTGGGTACCGAGAAGAAAAAGATAGTAGGTAAGTTAAGTTCCGGCAAAAAATATATAAATTAAAACATATGTCGGTTTTCTAAATAAATAATAATGGTATAAATAATTAAAAATTGTACCCCGGTAAAAAATATTAACATACCTAGTATATCCACGATAAGAAATACCTGTCTATACAAACACACACTAACATGATGCGTAGAATTATAATTGGTGTCCGGGTGGTGTACTATTATATACAATGTGACGTACCACGTGTAAGACGGAGACAACACATGCAGGTGCCATGTCCTCTTCATATTTTTATTTTTATATTTCATATTTAATTTCAGTGTCAATGATAATTTAATACAATTATAAATAAATAACCAATATTAAAATTGAATTTTTTTATTTACTAAATTAAAAAAGTATTTAACCAGCGTCCAATTGCATAACCTGTAGCATTTGCGTACCTATTTATTATGCACAGTCATAAAAAATCAGAGTAAGAAACAAATACGTTTTATATTTTCACAATGCTAATTTTGAAATTTTATTTTACATTTTTCGAGTCGGTACCTATCAATAGTTATAACTAGGGAACGGATTTAAATGCAAATTGCATTTTTTTCTGAATGTCCGAAACATTTCTTTCCAAGCACAAAGTTCATTTCATACATCATGGAATTAAAAAATATAACTTTTATTTTGCATTTTTTGACATTTTTAGTGCATTTTTTATGGTTTTTAAGTCATTTTTTCAACATTCATTCTAAATAATAAAAATACCTAAATATTTATTATGTTACGAAATTACGAAATATTGTTGACACGTGTAGACACAAAATACATACATTACCACAAGTTACAACAGATTATTACCCGCATTAAGGTAAAAATAAGATAAGCTATTTATCTAAATTGTAATTTTGTATTTGCACTGTTGAATTGAGTCGTTTCTTTAATCGTTTAGTATCGCGTATAGCCTCGTCGTAAAACGTTTTCGAGTGATTTCGCAGATGTAATTAGTTTAGTTTTGTTTATTCCACGAAGTTTTTGAAAATACCTAAGGCCAAACCTTCAGATGTTTCTCGTTTGCGGTCCTACGTTCAACAATATGGGAGAAAGAAATTGGTTTCTACCGATGGAAGCGTTCTATTTTGTAAGATTTGTGAGGTCAGAGTGGCAGCCGAAAAAAAATTTACTGTGACACAACATGTGAGTAGAGATAAACATTTACGTGCACTAGAAATTCAAAAAAATAGAAAAAGCGCAGTTGTTCAGACATTATTTGATACCATTCCAAAAAATAATGCATTTACTACAGATCTTTGTACCGCAATGGTATCTGCTAACATTCCTCTTTTTAAACTGAAAAATGAAAATTTCCGCAATTTCCTTTCAAAGTATACTGGCCAACATATTCCAGACGAATCCACAATTCGAAAGAACTATGTAGGCAATACTTACAATCATACAATTAATTCTATTAGAACTTACTTGGAGAATAAAAATTGTGGGTGAGTATAGATGAGACTACAGACGTAGATGGCCGATATGTCGCCAATGTCATAATCGGCACTTTAGAAATTGGATGTCTCCGGTAAAACTTTTTATTTAATTGCGAAGTTTTAGAAAAATCAAATAATAGTACAATAGCTAAATTATTTGATAAATCTATGAGCTTGTTGTGGCCAGAGGGTATTTAAACACGATAATGTACTACTATTTCTCAGTGATGCAGCACCTTATATGGTGAAGGCAGGAAACAATATTAAAGCGTTTTACTCAAAAATGGAACACGTTACATGTTTGGCACATTCCCTACACAGAGTAGCTGAAGAAATACGTAAACAATTTCCCGAAATTGATGCTTTTATTTCGAACGTAAAAAAGATTTTTTTGAAATGCCCATCTCGAGTATTAAAATTCAAAGAAATGGCGCCAGGGATACAATGCCCCCTCAACCAATACTAACTAGGTGGGGTACATGGTTATCGGCAAGCCATATACTATTGTGAAAAATTATCAATTGATTAAATCTGTTGTGATGGGGTTTGATAAAGAAGATGCTGTAGCAATTGAGAATGCACAAAAACTGTTAAATGATAATAATTGGAACTAAACTTGACATTATCAAAGCAAATTATGGAAATTTAGCAAATACATTACTACATTGGAAACATCTGGATTATCGTTGGCTGATGCAATTAATATTATTGCTCAAGTACAAAATGAAATCGGAACAGACACAGTAGTATCGGAAAATCCATTAAAAAAAAAACTAAAAGTTGTAATTGAAAAAAATCGGGATTCAAAACAAGGAAACATATTTCAATATTTTGGAAGGAAAAGCAACATCTCAAAATAATACAATACCTGAAGAACTAACTGCTAATGACATGGCTCATTTGAAGTTTGCACCTATGACGTCAGTTGACGTGGAACGAAGTTTCTCGAGATACACAAACAACACTGGCCGATAACCGTCCGAAGATTTCTGTTCGAGAATATAAGCAGCACCTAAGTATACAGTGCTATGAAACAAATTGTAAACCTATTAATTTTTTATTTTTTAGGGAAGAAGAATGAAGAAGATGGACAAGAAGATAATTGATTTATTAGATTATTGATTTTTAGTTTTATTGTATTTAAGGGCATTTTTTAAGGCATTAAATCGGATTTTTTTAAGGCAATTTTCTTGTTTTTTAGAGCATTTAAATCCGTTCCCTAGTTATAACAGATATAATTAAATTTTTTCTCTTCATGATTCACCTCACACAAAATCAGTTAGGTAAATAGTATAATATGTTCTATTGTACTAGAACTAATTCATAGGTGTAGATATCTCACTTTTTTGCATTTAATTTTGTAGAACAGTTCTGTTTGGCAATATCCAATATTATTCGATAAATATAAGAAATGTTATTGACTAGGTATTGTTGTACTGATACCTATTGTACACATTAAATTCTATGACAATAATAGAATTGTTACTCTGCAGTCTGTAAAATTTGACAATTTCGACTAAGTTTTTAACAATTACTTGAAATCTGGTTAGGTTTACTATCGAGTAGTATTTATTTTTATACTTCTAATTATAGTTAGCGGGCGGAAGAGATGAAATGAGAGGGGTACCCTTTTGTTCTGGAGTTGGAAACCTGCTCTAAAGGCGGATGAACTGTAGAACGCAGTCAACGGCATAGGAATGAGGAAGAATTTTTGGACAAACCCCCTCATTAAAGATCCAAAATGGATAAGTCCTAGTAAATATCATCATGACTACGAGTGCGATTAAATTATTATCCGGAGTAAGTTCCTCATTGGGATCTCCGAGAGGAACGATTGCATATAGAAGTACTGATGTTCGTTAAAGGATTAAAAAACAGGAGAAAGTTAGAATTGGATCATGGAATGTAAGAACAATGTACCAGGCAGGAAAAAATACACAATACCATTAAAGAAATGGATAGGATGAATATTTCAATCCTCGGTATCAGCGAAATGAGATGGCCAGATTCAGGCAACATAATATAGAAAACCACAAAGTACTTTACTCAGTTCAACAACTGGAACACATAAGTGTGGAGTAGGTATCATCCTGGCGGAAAAAATGGTTAATCGATAAAGAACTTCATACCAATCTCTTCAAGAGCTATACTCGTACAGCATTAGCTACACCAGTAGATGTTAACATCATTCAAGTGTACGCTCCAACAGCAGACAAAGAGAAGAATGAGATAAAAGAATTCTATCAAAGCATTAATGAAGTTATGAATAAATTGAAAAAACAAGACTAACAATCGTTATGGGGAACTTTAATGCAATGTGGATGGATTCGAAGAAGCTCACAGCCGAGAACTTGATGTGGTTTTGAAGAGTTGAGATTTTGAGATCTTTATGTATGTTTAAGTTCCTTACGAACCATGGAGCATTTGTTATCGTCTTAAAACTTTGTTTTGAAATATTACAGTTTTTTAAAATGAGTTTGTGCGCAATTACCCCAAATAGGGCAGGCGTAAGTAATTAATGGACGTAGTACTTACTTAGAAATAAGTAGTGGAAAGTTTTTTTTGTAGCGAAGACTTTCTGTTTAAGATATGGAAGAGCATCCCTAGACGTTGATAGGCTTGTTGAAGTTTAGATGAGAGGTGTGGCCATCATGTTAATCTTTTGTCCAACGTTACGCCAAGGTACTTGACGGATGGCTTACATGTGATTGGTTCGTTGTTGAAAGTTAGCGGTGGTGGAGTAGGATTACGGCGTATACTGAATAATATACTTACGCTTTTTGATGAATTAACTTGATATTTTCCAGTTCTTGCACCAGGCAGATAATGTATTTAGTGTTTTGTAGATGTACAGATATTGCTTCTGGTTGTGAGATTCAGAGTAAATGACAGTATCGTCCGCGAAGAGGGCTATGTTTGTGTGTGGTGACTGCGGGAGTCGGATGTGTAGATGTCAATAATGTTGGCCCAAGTATATATCCTTGTGGGACGCCAGCTAGATTGGTTGGAAAGAAGGAAGAAAAGTTGTCATTTATTTTAACAGAAAAATGCTTGTTAGATAGAAATGAAGTTAGGGAGTCGAGTAGATAATTTGGTGTGTTAATAATTTTGAGCTTGTATAACAACCATAATGCCATACCTTATCAAAGGCTTAGAGATATCAATGAAAACGGCACCCGTGTGACAGTGTTTTTCAAATGAGTTATTTATATGTTCAGTTATACGCATGAGTTGTTGTGTAGTAGAATGATGTGGCTTTGAAACCAAATTAATACAAATCTTTTATTGATAACTACCGATATATATATTTTATATTGACTTTATATAATAAAATTGTAACTATACTTGTTTACCTGTATTATATTTTTTCATATATTAAGCAACTTTTTATACCTGTAACTCTAAAACAGTCAGATAGAAAATTCTGACTTCTCTAAAACTTTTTCATCTAAAACTGTACATTAAAAAATATATATATTAAAAAAGCTAATTTAAGAAAGGATTTTATTATAATTTTTGAAACGGTGTTTTGTCAATGTTTACGTGCAAAAACTTCAAAAGTAAGTATGTTAAATAAGTTTAGATTTCACCAATCTATTAAGCGTTAAAAACCACACATTTAAAAAAAAAAAATTTAAAAATATTCAATTCTAAGTATTTTTTTTTTATTTTTAAACGCGCGTAACGAAAAAATGAAGTTTTTGAAGTTTTCATCAATAACTTCAAATGAAGTTTGAGCGGGCCCTTTTTTTTACATTCTTATAAAGCACTCTAAAACAGACATTTTGGAAAAAAAAATTTTAAAAATCGATAGGTTGCCTAAACTAGAATTATGCCAAACTAAAACTAAAATGTCAGTAATCAAGTTTAAACTTTTAAAACTATTTATAAAACTAATAAAAGTGGAATTAGATCTTAAGAATAAAAATATTTAACATTATTATTATTATTATTATTAAGACTAATACTTTTTTATTTAAACGTTTTTTAGAACTATAATATTCTAATAATAAACGATGTCTAATACCTTATTATAAGATAATCAAACTTAATCATAATTTATAGAAACAAATGTTACCAATAATATATAATCCGATTAATAGAATCCGTTAATTTTCTTCATTGACTGTAGTTAATTTAAAATTTTTTTTATTTTGTGAATTTTGGAGTTGAAGAATTTAAAAAAATAATACAAAAATAGATATACTTTAATAGGTAATGAATTTTTTTCAATATTTATAAGGCAATTTTTTTTTTTTTTAGCTTTTTTTAACGATATATATTTTGATTTTGCCTATTTAAAAAGTGTAATTCGTTATTGAACGGTAGAAATGGAATGACTAATCGTTTTCGATTAAATTATGCACGAAGTCGACATCCATAATTGAATAGTTGCTTTCTAAATACTATTTTTATTTTATTGTTCAATAATTTGTTTTATTGTACTATGTAATATGTATAAAGTATTAATATCACTTTAGATTTGATTTCTATATTGAACAACAGGTAATGACATTTATTGACAAACTGAAACTACTTTAATAAACACAAATCAATTTCACAACTATCATGTTTGTCATTAATTTTCGTTTATGTATAACAAATAACAATACCTAATAATACCTAATTTGTACCTAGGTAATTATTTTTATTTTACTTAACAATCATTTTTTTTCAAATGTTCTTAATAAACTAGTACTGTGATTTTCAATAAGAATCTGGCTTTCGTGAATAATTTTCAATGGTTAATGATATTGAAGCTGAGTCATAAATGCATATAATATTGTTTATAATATCTAGACACTTATATTGAACAATATTCATTGCTTACTTTTTTTTTATAACTTATTAAATATTTTTAATCAAAAATTAAAAAAAACTTTTTAATAACTTGGTAGTTAAAATCTTTTATTGTGTTGTATTAACAATAAATTGTATCAATATAAATTTAAGTAAGTATTTTTTTTTGTAAGTTATAGGAACAGTATAATTATTTCTGGAAATATCAAATATATATATATATATATATATGTATGTATTGTATATTATATGTAACATAAAAAATTAAAATAAATTGTATAAATTTACTGTTAAAAAAAGTACTATATATTATTACTAGTATTATTTCTATGTATTTACATTTATGTAAAATATTATAAACCATATAACATATATATTTAATGGAATGCGGTGCTACATTGTAATAGGCAATTTCAAAAGTAAATTTAAAATTTCATAATACATTACTCTTATTTATTTATCTCTAGTTTAATTATTATTGTATTGTGTACATGTATAAATAATTTTATATTTTAAATTTTTACATTAATTATTAATAAGAGTTATTTTGTCATAACACATACACATATATTTTAGTTTTATGTCCATGGTATCAATTATCAAATTAAATGTATATACAGACTTATTTATAAACACATTTTACACAGTTTAGTAAAAACCAAATAAATTATAACCTAACAATACAACTTCTTAGTCAAAGCGCGGTTTTCCTGAAAATTACCCACATTGTTGTTTTCGATTGATAGCCCTTAGTTATTATGACATTATCGTAAGTTAGATTTAAAAGTCAGATTAATAAATAATAAATTAGATAAGTTATATAGGTATAGGTATTATAGTGACATCATTTATTAGATAGGTATTTAAAAATATTTTCTACTTTCTACATTTTATAAATTGTAGAACTATTCACTATTTCAGTCACTCCCTAAAGAAAATTGTATTTAATTTTTCTGAAGTCATTTTTATATATCTCATGCAAAAAATAATATAATATTTTGATGTTGGGGATGCCAAGTTATTGGAAAAATATACGAGTAAAACGATTTTTAGAAGTTTGATTACCATCTGCTAGACTTTAGCCTTAGTCCCTTAATCATTTTTAAAATATTAATTACCACCGCTTAAAGACTACATACGAGTCCAAAAAGATTAATTCATGATTCATTATTTTCATATTTTATCTAGTAATTATTTTTATCATTGTATTTTGTACAAGTATAACAAATTTTAAACTAATAGTCTTATATTATAATCATGATTTTTTTTGTCATTAAACATTTTTTTCCTATTCAGATTGTTTGAATTCAACCTAAAGTTGATTATATGTTGATATCATATATATATATATTATGTATATATATATTATAATATACACGTATAATAATTTTACATTGACTCAAGTTACTAAAAAATAATTTTTTAAAAAAAAGTAGATAAAATAATATTATTACATTTATATTATAATAATATTAAAATTAGATTAAAGAGTCAGATTAATTTATATTAAATATTATTAAGCTAAACATTAGTTATGCTTATTCAATTTTTATTCTAATTATTATTTAATACTTTTATTATTATTATTAATAGAAATTGATAGGTAGTTCAGTATTCTGTTATAAATTTGTTCAGTGAAAGATTATTGTAATATGTTATGACAAAGTTCTGTTTACACCAAAGCACCAACACTATTCCAAATTACACTATGTTCTGTGTATTATTTTGTAAACTATTTTATGTTATCTGTATTATAATGATAATTATATTATGTATGTTTCTTTTGTAAATCTACCTTTTAAAAATTACCCTAACGGGCTTTAATTAATAATAAATAAATAAATAAATATAGACATATTTCATACTGAGTTAAAAATGTGTAAAAAAAAATTAAAATATTATGTAACCTTCCAGATTAAGAAATTAGTTTAAATCAATTATTTTTAAGTATAATATTAAATTTAATTTTTATTAAAAGCATTTGTCTTGACTTTAATTCATTATTATTTACTTAACCTCTATTATTTTCAACTTTTCAGGTAGGACTTTATTATTTGTTTAGTTAATAACTCAGACCTTGCTTATACAGTTTCATAGTTATATATCATACAATGTGTATAATATATATTATACTATTCACAGCTAAATTTGCCTTTTAATTTATAAGTTATTAAGCAAGTTAGGTTATACCCACTCATGTTATAATAATAATGATTATTTTCCCAGAAAAATAAAAGATTATGCATAAATAAAATGGTAGGTTGTTCATCTTTAAAGCAATTCAAAATAGTTAGGTAAGTAGTTAATGTGTCATATTATATAATTACGTTGCAAAACCAATCCAAGAGATAATAAAAGAAACATAAAAAAATGAAATCGGTGATATACAAGTTGTATAAGAAGTTTTTGATAAGTATATTAGGGCAAAATGTCCTTATTACTTGTTAATAAACAAAAATGTTTTTTAAGGGCGTTATACGGGCCTAGTCTCTTAATCCGGTGCTGTAACTACCGATATATATATATATTATATTTGCTTTATAAATAAAATTGTAACTACCTGTTTACCTGAATTATATTTTTTCATATATTAAGCAACTTTTAATACCTGTAACTCTAAAAATAAGCCAGATAGCACAATTCTGACTATTTTTTATCTAAAATTGTACATTAAAAAAATAATAATAATAATAAAAAAACTGATTTTCAGCTAATTTAAGAAAGGATTTATTATGAATTTTGAAAATGGTGTTTGTCAATGTTTACGTGCAAAAACTTCAAAAGTAAATATGTTAGATAAGTTTTGATTTCACCAATCTATTAAGCATTAAAAACCATACATTTTGAAAAAAATATTTAAAAATCGATAGGTTGCTAAACTAGAATCATTCCGTCAATCGTATCAACTGTTAGGTTATATTTATATGTGTATAAGTCCAATAAACCATAGTATGAAATTGAATTTGAATTTTAAAATTGTGCCCGTAAAAAAAAAAAAATATATTATGTTATAGGCGCTCTGCGCAGCAGTAGAGTGGCGCGCATGCGTACAAACGTAAGGTCGCTAACTTTGGAAGGCTATAACTTCCAAAATAATGGTTTCCGCAAAAAAATTCAAACAGTTTTGAAATCAATGTTAAAAACACGCCTTTTTTTAAAAAAAAATTAAATTCGTGAGAGACGTGGTAAAGTGCATTTATTCCAATATTTTTTGTTAAAAATTAATCTATATTAAAGGTTTATTATATTATCATAATATTATTTGAATTTTTTTTTTGTTAGATACACAGGAAAATATGCTAAATGAGATACAAATCCATTTCATAACAATAGTAATAATTATATAAAGTTTAATAGAGCATGTTTTTGCATATTTGTTACATAGTAGTTTTTAGGGTTATTAGAGCATATTATTACATAAAAAAATATTATATTTATGTTGCGTGCGACCGCTCCGACGAGGACAGCGGTTGTCGGCCGCGACTTGCGGGGTGTTGGAAAAAAAGTTACCCACCGGTTGGTTTCGCAATAAGTCAATAATATATATAGACGATTTACAGCGCCATGCGCACACAATTATAATAAATAATAAATATAATGAATAATAATAAATTAATAGTTAATAATTAATATTGGGTGCCCGAAATATGCATAATATATATATAATAAATAATTTAGTACATAAATGCTCCATCCATAAAAGGGGACTTACAATTGATATAAAAAGACGAGACCAACTTTATCACTGACCACGACGATTGCAAACGTGACACGATGACGATTGGTTGCGTGAAAAGGCTGCTAAACGGGGTCCTTCACGCTGGAAATGCGACAGCGACTTAAGACGATACGCCTTATGATAATCGCGACTAGGACGGAAGCGGCACACACGAGAACGGCGGCGCTTTAACTCGACGGATTTCGGCGACTTGCAACACAACACGTCGGATGCGCGAATCTACGTTGTCGATATAGTTTACGCGAATTTGCGAATCGTTAATAGTCGCGTGACGATAACGAGGTCGGACCGCGGACACTCGAAACCACGCGGTTTGTACGACTTAACGTAGGCAACGAAACGTATCGTTAGTATGGGGTCAAACTTATTAACACAGCGATCACGCCCGACGCCGTAATATCGCGAATGGCGCGAAAACCGATAAAACTAACGAAAGCGTTCGTCGAGGCACGACACTGGCACTCGAAACGGTCACGTAAAAAGATGGCACACACACACACACACACACACACACACACACACACACACACACAAACACTCCGAACGCCGAAAAAGAAGAGAACGACGTTGTTGTCGAACAACCGGTCAGTGGTGTAGGCTGCGACGCACGACGGAGCAGCGGCGTTGACAACTTTGCGAACTTTCGCCTTACAGTCGCACCACCTTAGGCGGACTGGTTGACCGGGTGGTGGGAAGCATATCCGCGTTCAAACAATTTATTTATTCAAATATTTAAATTCCTTTTTGTTTCTTATTTTATTTGTTTTCTTATTTACAAAATGATGTATTAGTTTTAATTTATTTTTATTAATTTTGACTATTTTAAAGTGTATAAAAATTAAAACGAATAAAATACTTTTACAATGAATTGATGTTTTATCTTATTATTTCAAAATTTGACTATGATTTTTTACATTTGGCAAATTTTAAAAAAATTAGCAAATATAAATTTATATTTCCAAACTTTTTAATGCATATTTTAATGTATATTTTGTCGATGTATGAATGCTAATTTATGCAATTTTTAGTGCATGAACTTACATGCCCTGGATATTACTATAAACATCTACAACTGTTGTCAATTTACAAATTGAAATAATATTGGGTAATAAGCAAATTTATATAATTGATTAATACAAGCCATAAGTTTAGACATTTTTTATTTGTAAATTTTTCAACCATCTAATAATTGATCAAGATTAGAAAAATAAATAATACGACTTATATTTTTTTTTTTATAAGAGCTGTAAACTTTACAGTCAATAAGAATTTTTATACATAGGTACAATAATAATTGTTAAACGTGCTGTTAGACTATTACAGAGGGCGAAACCGTTTTCGACCAAAAACATACCCTTCCCTTTTCGGCCGATTAACTTTTCGACCAAATTTAAAAAAGACCGATTCCCTTTTCGGCCAAAACAAAAATTATAAACAAAATAATATTTATATATAATTTTTATAAAATTAAAGCAATTATATAATCATAACATTTTGAAAATGATTAAAAATATAAGTTGCCTAAAATTTTATAAAATAAAATATAGAAAATTATTTAAAATATAAGCATATCTATATATTAACATTATTTTTATGACAATATGTTACAATATGAATAATATTATATAAAAACATAAAATAATAATATACAATTTTTGTCAACAATAATTAAGTATAATAGTAATATAAAATAGGTAACTTTGAAAATTAGACGATACAAAAAGTTTAATGTATTACGTTTTATGTTATACACATTGAAAATGATTAACATCTATATATTTGTCATTAATTATTTGATCGGTGGTTATCGTGTATGCAACTTATATTTTTAATCATTATCAAAATTATATGACTATATAATAAATTGCTATAATTTAACAAAAATTATATAATAAAATTATTTTGTTTATAACTTTTGTTTTGGTCAAAAAGGGAATCGACCCATTTTAAATTTGGTCGAAAAGTGAATCGGCCGAAAAAGGAAGGTTACGTTTTTGGTCGAAAACGGCTATGCCCATTAGAGACGACATACCGGTGAAGCCCGTACGCTATGTACTGCTTTACCTACCCACTATAGATACTCACTACTCCAGTAGGTAAACTACATGACAGTATGTCACCCATGGTCACATTTTAATATTTTATTGAATCCAATGACTCCAGACTACATAATAATTAATATTTGTATTATATTATACGGATAGTTTTATGTGATTCACGCATTGAACGTATACGTATTGTACTCTTGTAGTATCAATTATAAAATATATATAAATAATAACAAGTACTAGGCTATAGGCCATATAGACATATATTATAGATTTTTCGTTATAAAAAAATATTTCACGTCGTGGTCTTGCCAATATATGT